>NW_010258431.1:0-25300 GCF_000690775.1 Eurypyga helias
CAGTACCCTTCCCCACTGCTAAAGGGAGTGAGGAAAACACTACCTGTTGTCCTGAACCTGCCAACAATCGCCCCAGTGACCTGAAGTCCCTTTTGATGTCCTTTGGATTTCTCTCCACAAACTTTGTCACTGCCCACCTGCATGACCCGCAGCGGGCAATAGCCCGAGGGCCGTACCAGACCAGGGAGTTCCCTGGTGATGTCTCTAACCCGGGCCCCAGGGAGGCAGCAGACTTCCCTGTGGGATGGGTCTGGTTGGCATATCGGGCCCTCTGTTCCCCTCAGAAGGCAATCGCCTATGACAGTTCTTTTGTTAACAGAGGCAGTCGTAATGCATGGGGCTGTCGGAGTCACCCTAGGCAGCTCCCTGGATCGACCTTCCTCTACCACTTCAGTTGCCTGGCCCTCGAGTCCCAGAGCCCCATATCTGTTCTGCAGTGACAACTGGGAAGGGGAGGGCGGGCAGGAGGGGATTTGCCTACCTCCCTGAGCAGGGACCTTTTTCCATTCCACTCCCTCTCTTAAGTCCCTTCTGTCTGTCTGGTAGCAAGAGTGGTGGGATCCACTGCCTTTGCCTCAGGTTTTGCCTCCACCCATCTACCACCACTACCTCCTCCTCACACTTCCTGATACTCCTCAGCCTTTCAGTTTGAAGTGGAGGGAGAATTATTTGCCTTACTTGACTATGTTTCGATACTTAGATATCCTTTTGGACTCGAGTCCTCACCAAGTCTCTTCTATGACTTTCTAAACCCAGTAACTCATCTCTTTATGGTGTACACGGTACAGAGCACTTGCTGTGAGGGTCTTGGTTTATGGCATGGTTTGTTCCTGAACGGACTTTTCTTGTAAAACTTGGGAGGTGTTGGTGAAATACATTGACTGTACAAAAGCACAGAGGTTTTTACTCGTCGTTGAAAAGGATTGTCCGTTTTGAGCCATATTTGTATGGATAAATAACACCCTGTTACAGTTCACAGAAGCAAAACTGAGGTGAAAAGTGATTCTTTACTAGGTTGTTTTTATCTGTGGCCATCCTGTGTAAGATGCTATACTCATTTGTGTTTGTCTACGAGAAGCCTTAGTTTTCTCTGAGAAAGGCAGAGAGAAGAAAAGACTTTACCTCAGAATTTCTCTGGGCGCCCAGCATGTTCAAATAGTCTTGGCAGCAGGATGCTTCTTCTGGCATTATTCCACCACAAATCTGCTGTCTAGTAATCTGTTGTAATTCAGTCTGCTTGAAATTTCAGGGAGGGTTGTTGGAAGAAGTGCTAAATGTTTGCCACCTGCTCCCACAGTTAGGTGCTCTCACTATTCAACATGAAAATGTAGAGAGCAGTGTTCACGGAAAGAATAGGGTGGGTGGGTGAGCTGGTATTCCCAGTTTTTTTTGAATTATGCATGTTTTGCATATTTAACATCAGCATGTCAGTGAAGGGAACCTGTGAACTTTGGCTCATACGCAAAGCTAAGAAAAAAATCCATAATGCACTGGGGAAAAATGTTGTGTTTTAGACTGCTCTCCAGCTGGAGGCTTCTCTCTCTCTCCCTCTCCCTCTCCCTCTTTTTTAAGATGTACTTTATTTTAAGAGATGGTGTACTCTGATTCTTTGATCAATGTGGAATATGTTTGCTGTATTCAACCTGTTTATCTTGGGTATCTTTGGGCTTTGAAACTGCAGCAGCAGTAAAGACGGGCTGCAGTCCCCAGCCCTTAAGATACTGCACTTAAACTTGTTAGCAATGCCGCATCCCCAAGAGGGACTGATGAGGCAGAGGGGTCCAGCATGGAAGCTGTACTCCAAGAAGAGATGAAAACTGAATTTTTTTCAGCAAATCTTGACGTAGGTGTGTGGTTGTGGTGGAGATATGTCCCAGCAGGTCTCATCCTTTTTGTGCAAAGGGGCAGCAAGAGGTATTTTCCCATAAGAAGGGAACATGCTGCTTATGCAGATTGAACGATCATTAGAAATAAGCCCTTTAAAAAGCTTTGGCAAGGTTTTTTTTAGTGCAACAGAAATGTTGACCAACTATGTATGTCCAGGTTAGCCTGTCTTGATGTACTTGGAATGTTCTTAACTGGATGGGTTCAAAGGGGGTGAGGGGAAGGGAATCTCAATTTAAACTGGAAGTTTAAACACGAGGGAGAATATTGGAGCAGGGGTTTTAGGTCCAGCTCTGTTTTTTGGGGTAGAGTTAGAATTCTTACTGGGAAGAGGAAGTAAGAGAAGTGACTTTGTAGGTGTGTCACTATTAGCTTGGTGCACAGACAGAACACTCTGTTATGTGCAGTGTGTAACAATCACGCATTATCTCACTGAAAGCTGGATTTTGCAAACAGAGTCTAGAAAGCGAAGCGAAGCCAAGCCAGCCTGGCAAAAGCAGCACCTGCATTCCAGTGGCTGGTGCAGATCATGTGATGGTGGTTATGACCCAGGTAAAATGTTAATCACTAAACTTGGCACAGTTGAAGCTTTTAATCTTTTATTGCAGTTTTCTAGGGAGAGGCAAGTTATGGAAAACAGCCCAGAAAAACTGAAGAAGGAGTTAGAGGAAGAACTGCAGCTGAGTAGTGAAGACTTGCGTAGCCATGCCTGGTACCACGGACGTATTCCTCGGCAGGTACGTGGTCTTTGCACTGCCGAATGTGCTTTGAGCGTCTACAGGCAAGCAAAATTGCACTGAAGTACTATATGCATCTCTGGTATCTGCGTTAGTTTCATAGAAACATAATGCTTGTTTGTGTGAAAGCTATAGGATTTATCACAGCTTGGCATAAAGTGAGGCTGAGAAAGGATTCAGGGCAGACACTGGTGGAACAGACAGGTATGTCGGGATTTGTACGCACTGAATGAAGGTAGAAACGGAATTTAGGCTTTATATGAGAATACTATTCCCACATATTGTTCAGACACACTGGGATTAATTTGGTTCAGTATTCTTAACCGAAGTTAACACGTTCTTGTTTATTTTCTTTCTGGCACCTGGAGCCTGCGGGAGGGGAAGCAAACCCCACAGCAAAATCTAGGCAGTCATTTCATACTGAGCCTTACAATCGCAGTTCAAAATACGCCGAAGCTGTCGTCGGAGGGTTGGCAGAGCCCCGGGAGCTCCCCCCGTGGGCCTCCCTCCTGCGTGTCCGGCCCTCGGCGGAGCGGCCCCCTGCCCCCCGCTTGCCGGAGCGCCGGCACTGCAGCACCCCTCGGCGCGTGGCGTTGGCGGTGACGTACGTGCTCTGCCAGATGACAGGGATAACTAAAGAGAAAAACAGGGTTTCTCTGACCCTTCCTAGTACTGCGCAGTGACCACAGAATAAAAATGAAAGTGTCTGTCACTTAAGGTAATAATGACAGTTTCTGGGGTCCTGTAGAAATGGCTTCTAAATGTCACTGTCGCTGCCTGTTGAGATGCTTTGAACTCTAAAATCATGCCTTATTTTCTGTTAGCAAACTAGAAGAAGTATAAATGCAGAAGTAGGTCATGCTGCTGGGCATTTTCCAATAAGCCCCTCCGGACCTGTGCTGTGGGATAAGCTGTTAATTTTAGAATTGGAGAAATCACCCTTCTACCACACCTCATGCTTTGCTTTCTATTTCTGGCTCTGTCTGTCCTCCCAGAGCAGCCACAGCGACTCCTGTGTTTAAGAAAATGTTATTGCGACGTCTTGTTTGACAACTTGTTTTCTGATTGTGAAAGTACTGTTTTTACATAATTCTTTCTTCCCAAAGGTGGCGGAAGACCTGGTTCAGAGAGATGGAGATTTTCTGATTCGGGATTCTCTCTCCAGTCCTGGGAACTTTGTTCTTACCTGTCAGTGGAAAAACACCTCTCAGCATTTTAAAATCAACAGAACAGTTCTGAGGCTCAATGAAGCCTACTGCCGTGTTCAGTATCAGTTTGAACTTGACAGTTTCGACAGTATCCCCGGCTTAGTTAGATACTATGTTGGGAATCGCACACCAATATCAAAGCAGAGTGGAGCGATTATTTTTCAGCCTGTCAACAGGACCGTGCCTCTCAGGTGTCTAGAAGAAAAGTACGGTGTAACTCCAGTCCGACAAAACGAGCCAAGCATCCCTGAAGGAAAAACAGAAACTGCAAAAAGGCTGAGTCTTGGTATATCCAGCATGCAGTCCCCGGAGCAGAGCCTACCCAGAGGAAATCTTCTGAGGTACTTTCATTTTGCTGTCCTTACGGAAGGGGACGTGGTACTCTATCATCTCCTGCTGTAGGTGACGTGAATTTTCACTGTGATTTTAGACAAAAGACTAGGTGTAAGAGTTTGCCGATTTTGGGCCTGTATTTTGGAAACTTCCCAACGTTGTTAAGATGATGTGAACTACTTTGTGGTTATAGGGCTTGATCTTTAGAAAATTTAAGCTACATTAGGGAGGTAAAATAACGTAGGGGGTGTGGATAAAGCAAGTAAGTGGCAAGGCTGCAGAGAGTCTTTGCTCACCATGTGGTCAGAGCATCCCCAGGCTTATGGGGAGGCTCTTATCCCTGATATTTACATTACAGCAGTGGCAAAGTAGTGCATCCTGAATGTCATCTGATTAGCCTAGTAAAGGAGAGTAAATCCTAGCAGACTGGTAAATGAATGCAATAATCAGATTCTGGAAACGTCTTTGGAAAAACAACATGCACGTCTGGTCTGCAGTTCCAAAGGGACTAGTTGCTTAAAGATGGTGATGGCTTTGACTGTGGTTCTCCATTTGTAACTTGATGCATACTGAGGAAAGGGAAGGGATAATTCATTTGAAATCTGCAGAGTGAGAACAAACATGGACTTTGGAAGCACAACAGCAGTGCGACTTCCTCTTCAGTGATTTGGCAGATCATGACTAGTGTAAGACAAAGGATTAAAATAAACTCCTGCTGCTGCTCCAGAGAAGTCTGTCTTTCCATATTTGACTTCTGCAATAAAAATACTAAGTGTGGGATAATGGATCCTAATCATAGAATCATTTGGGTTGGAAGGCACCTTAAAGTCCATCTAGTTCCAACCCCCCTGCCATGGGCAGGGACACCTTCCACTAGACCAGGTTGCTCCAAGCCTCATCCAGCCTGGCCTTGAACACTTCCAGGGATGGGGCATCCACAGCTTCTCTGGGCAACCTGTTCCAGTGCTTCAGTGTCCAAAGCAAATGTTCCATTAAAAAGTGTCAGCATTCAAAGAAACACCCTCACAAATGCTGCAGGGTCACACGTGTTATAGCTCATTTCATTGCTACCACAACAGCATGAAGTACTTTATATTCTTACAAGATGCCCCAGTGGAAAGCTAATGATCCTTGCCACAGTTATGATATATTCTGGAAATTGGGTATGTATGTAAGGAGTGTTGGATATATTCATATGGTTTTGTTTGCATTTTTGTTTACCCTAGAAACAAAGAAAAAAGCGGTAGCCAGCCGGCTAGTTTGGATCATGTGCTGGAGAAAAGATTCCCTCTAAAGGCTCACCAATCAGAGAGCTATCTGCTAATAGGTATGCTTTGGAATTAAATGTTTCGTATTTATAAACTGACCAAAGTAAAACTGTTGAGTGTTTTGAGTACTGTACCTAGAGTTATATTTCATGGCCAGTGTAAGCCATGTTGGCATGCTGCTTGCTCTTGAAGTCATTGGAGCAGTTTTTGTATTTACAGTACATTAGCTAGTTGAGTACCTTAGCACACAACTCAGCAGGCTTCCACACCAAAAAAATGACAGCTAGTTGGCATTAAATAGGCTTTTTGACAGTGTTACCTTTCCTGACTTGTGCCTTACCCACATGTTTCACTCGCGTCATTCTGACAGAAGTCTGTTAAGTAGAAGCGGTGTTTTGTGGAAAGCCTGGTAACAGTTTTTTCTCAGGGTAAAGTATGCAGATGTGGTAGTGCTACTCACCAGGAGAAAAGTGCACTACCATGGCTTTTGTGCTTAGTTCTGTCCTTCTGTCTCTCTCAGTCTTTCTGCCCCCTCCATCCCCTTTGCTTTTCATTCCTTTCAACAGCTTTGCTGTCTGGTTCCATGGCCGCTGGCATTGTCTTCCCCCAGGGATACTCTTGATGAGTTGTGGATCGTGGCTTTTTCTTTCTCAGATTCTTCAGAGGTTTAAGCAATTGCTTCCAAACTAACATGCTCTGTAAGGAAATCTTGCACTGAGGCATCTTTTCCCATGTGAGCAAATTCTAGGGTTTGACTTCCAAGGCTGCTAGTCATTTTTAATATGGCAGCTGATAAAATGTATCGAGCCTATTGTACAGAGACTTCTCAAAGCCAAGATAGTATTACGTATTTGTATAGCAGGACTGTCTTTTGGTAGAAAAGGTGTGCTCCTGTGATTAACAGTGGGATGGACAGACATTCCCAAGACAAGTTTGTGTCCATCTGTAATTGAACTGATTATCTTATTCAATCCATGGCTGCAAAAACTTTTCTTTTGGTACTGTAACAGCTTATCTGAAGTGTACTGCAGTGCATTTTGTCATGGGGTCCTCGGAGTGGGTTCTGGCATCACGCTGCGTATGAGTGGTGACAGGCTGTGACATGCAGATTTTGTTGTCTGCATAAATTGAAAGCCAGCAGCAAACAAGCAGTAAAGCCCACATGATGCAACTGGCCACTTGGCTGTAGATAGCAGAAAATGCACCGGGAACTGCAGACGGGGAATGTCTGTGACAGGGTTCAGTCCTGTATCGGGTGCCGAGGTTTGCATGTGCAAGGAGTACAGGATGAAGCGCAAGTACACAGAAGCATATGGATGTGTTTCTCCAGCTCTCCCAATCAGCAAAAAGATTAACATCCCTGAAATTCATTCTTTCCATACCTGATGGCAGGTTCAGGCTTGACTTTGGGCAAGATTATCTTCCATCTCAAACCTGTTATTCTCAGAAATGACTCATCTTTTATGTGGTGTGGCTAGAAGTTTCTGGTTTTATAGCCTAGATCAGGTTACAAAGAAACCTCCTATTCCAAGCCATGGAGACTATCCAGCTCTGACAGTATAGCCTGTGTATGCAGCAGGGACTAGAATTATCAGCATTACCACAGACTAATATTATAATGCAGCTCTTCTGCATATTTGGAATTTTGGGAGGATCAGGAAGTGAATGGAATTTGCTGGCTAGTTCATTCCTCAAAATATATTTTTATATACATTTTTGTCAGCAAATAATTGACATGATCTGACAACATCTTCCTCGGGGAACAGCATTAAGAGATAAACCCTGGAATAGGCATCCAGAATTGTATACGCTTTGGCCTTCTAAATTACCATTTTCCCCTGCAGGTTCAAGACACCCGTCTCAATTACCTGAAGCAGACGCAGACTCCTGCCCAAGCTCTCCTGCATTCAGAACAGGCAGTGAACCTTCCCTAAGCCCCACAGTTGTTCAGAAAGTCACCTCTGAGTCACAGGTGGGGGAAGCTCTTAGAGGGTCAGACAGTCAGCTGTGTCCGAAGCCTCCACCTAAACCCAGCAAAGCACCCCCGATGAAGCCCCCAGATTCTCCTCTGGCTTCCCACAGTTCAGAAGGACACTACTGTGAACTCAGCCCCGCCAGAGATCCTGCAGCAACAGAACCACCTTTAGGTCAGAAGAACAGCTATGTGGAACATCTGACACGCAAGGAGAGGGGAACATGCTCATTCAGGAACTCTGAAACAAACTACCTGATCCTGGAAGATGACCCTACAGTGAATTCTGCAGATCCTTTAGAAGCTTCCACTGGGGCGGCCGAAGACGACGGCATCTTCTCTGCACCTGTTTTTGAGATGGTGTCTAGTTTTAAACCGAATGATTTTGAATCCAAACTACTGCCTCCTGAAAACAAGCCACTGGAAACATCGATGTTAAGAAGAGTTAAGGAGCTTTTCACCAACAACAATCCAAAGATTATTGCACAGCATATTCTTAGAATGGACTGCAAGGTAAAAAAAGAGAGTTAACTTTCTTGCATTTTATTTTATATAGTGCAAGCTCAGGGTTTTAAAGAATTGATTTGAAAAGATTAATTGGTAGATTTGCAGCTAATGTAATAAATGTATTGCCTTGATTGCAGGAATTTTTAGGGTGGGCTTTTTTATTTTCCATTTAAAGAACGAGAACGTTAACAAACCTCTTGGCCTAATGGTCTCCCACCATCCTTGACTTCAGACTCAAATGTCAGTGTTCCATTCATCTTTCTAATCTCCTATCAGCGTGTATCTGCAATTCAGCCTTCCTTCTGTCCTGGAGGAAGAGCTATCTAGGCAGTAAACCGTGGTGGAACGAACTACTCGTGACAGGAAATAGCTAATTGGCTTGCAAGGGCAAACAGCAGGCAGAACTTACCCGGCTGCCGTGCTGCTGGCCATAATGCAAGATGTTTGATAGGACTAAATATAGTTAAACTAGCTGCTCTTTGTCCTCCTTACAGCTGGGTAGGTTGTGTGGGAGAACAGCGATCAGGACTTCTGCAGTTCTCTCCTGTGACAGGACTGTATTGCTAGTGCAATTATTTAGAAAGCCATAAACCCACAAAGAACTCTTTTTCACAATGCAGACTTTGTTCAGTTGACAGGGCTTGGAGGTCAGCTGTTGGATCAGAAATATGGAAAGACAGGAGAGGTCATCTCCTTAGGAGATGATGGTTTGGTGTAATGAAAGAAATGCAGCTGCAGTTGAATCTGCACCGCTTTGCTGGGACAACTGAGTGCTGTCTGTACCTGCCACGGAGAAGCTACAGGAACCAAGTGTCACGGGCTTTGTTGTTTACCGGTGTTGAAGCAGTACACCTGGCTGCTTACTGGGCCGACTCCACTGCAGACGAGAAAGGAAGTGGGAATGGTGATGCTGCAGAAGAAACCTGCCTGTAGCCCTGTCCTGGTGCTGCTGCAGTGATTCACACCATAGGTCTGGGAAGGGAGCGTTTCACTGGAGCAGCAATGGGATGAGGGTGTGTGAATGCCTGCCGGGTGCTGGGACCCTGCCAACAGCAAGCACAGCTTCTCTCCTCAGCAGCCGTGCTGGCTGCTGCTGAGTGAGGCTTCACGCAGACACAGTGACACAGAACTGCTCCACAGCTGCTCGGTCTTCACTCAAGTGATAGGCTGTGGCTTCTTCACTATGGTTCCAGGAGTAGTAACAGCATTCTCTAACATTTTAGTTCCAAAATTACCCTTTTCCTCCTCAACCTAGTACCAACCACCAGAATGTCTTTCAATACATTCTTAAAGAGTACGTTGCTTGAAGGCGTGGGATATGCGTGCCTTAGAGAAGTAGTAAGGGTTTATATAGATCTGTAATATTCAAGTAGCTCATTATTAGTCTCCTTATTTTAAATCCTATAAACTTTGGGATGGGGCCAAGGAAACTGGCCTGCTGGAAGTGTGGGAGCCTGTACAGTTGTCACTGGAGCGTGTTACAGAAACAGATATTTGGATTGTGGGGCAGGAGCAGTAACTAGCCGGGACACGTAGCGAGGTCTATTCATCTCCATCTGACCGCGCCGAGAGGCGATGACTGTCGTTCACCAGCAGCTCGCTGCGTACTACTGCGCTGGCGCTAACTGCACGATACAGTGAGATCGTAACAGCTTTGCAGAGAGATCCGTGGTAAGGCTGAAGTTCATGGGTCTCCTGTGTGGCACCAGCTGCTCAGTTTGCCTTTTAAACAATGACATCTCTAATAATGAAAGACGCACCTGTATGGAAGTGATGGAGTCTGCCACTTCCCTGCCTGAGAGGGCTTTTATGATGAAGGAGTAGAAATCGGTGTGTCTCCAGGGGCTTCCTATCACTCCTGCATCTCTGGACGTGAAACAGGTTTCTCTGCAGTGTTGGGTTTTGCGTCGGTGAGGCTTGTTGTGTGGCCTGGACTGCTTTCATCTCTCCATAACCAAGCAAGCCTGCTGATGGGTGTCTCAGAAAATAGCAGGCAGATTGGTTTGTGTATGTGTCAACACACGGGGCTCAGAACAGCAGATAATCTCACATTATCATACGTGGGTTTGCTGTAGTTAGCATATATAATTGGTACTGATCTAACCAGTCGCTAGTACTGCGTGTTTCAAAAGCAAATTGGTGAGGGCGTCAGCTTTCACATACTGACTTCACCAGGCGCTCAACATCCAGTGTCCTCCTTAAAGTCCTTTTACTAATTAATCCTTATGAGAACCCTGTGGTGTAATCCAAAGACACTCTAAGCAGTTGTCTTTTTTTAGAAATTAAGAAGGCGAAACAGATACGTACTCAGGCCAAAGTGCCACCCTGACATGGATCAGGCTGAGAGCACATTCCCTGGAGCTTCCGTAAGAATCTCCTGGAAGTGGAGGATTGAAGTTTGATAAAGCGTTTTGGTCACATCTTTTATGTTTTCTGATGGCTGAATCATGCAGGAAAAAATGTATTTTGTTGGACTTTCTGCGTCAGGCACTGACTGTGCATAAATGCATGAAGGTTGTCTCAGATGACTAGCCGAATGCTGCAGGCTGCGTACTTGGCTGCACACGCCTTGCACTAACCTGGAGGACTTGTACGTGGCTCTCCCCAGCGCAGTGGCTAGGGGTTTTTTTTTTTTTTTTGAAGTTAGTTACAAAACTCATGTACAAAGTTCTGCACTTTACAGGTGGTGAGGATACTAGAAGTTTCTGAAGAGATGAGGAGGACTATGGGAGTGAATTCCGGTCTCGAACTGATTACCTTGCCTTACGGACATCAACTGCGCCTTGACCTAATTGAAAGGTAAATGTTCCTGTTACTCATTTCCAGGGCAGATGGCCAGAAGATCGGAGCATTGCTACGCTGTACTCTGCACTTCCTCCGAGAATGCTCTCCTGCACGTTGTCTGAATTCGTGTGCACAGCAGAGTTTAGTGAGGTGGCATATAACCTCTTTTTTTGCACAGGAAAAATTCCTTGAGGTCGTGGGGCAACTCCCCAAGCACATCATACAGGGACAGGGGAACTGTACTGGAAGCAGGGTCCTTAGAGCTGCTGGGCAACCTCAGCGCTCCTTTATGCGCTCAGGTGAACTACCTTGATCTTGCTGAGCGTGCTAAGTGTTTGTGGAAGGTACTGAAGGTAGTAGCCGTCTGCAACTGGGGAACAGACTAGAGGATCTAGAAGTAAAAAATGATCAGCAAAGCTTTCTGTAAAATCTCTGCACAGTTATGCGGGAACAATTTAGGGTCTTCTACCCCTGATCAAGCTTTTGTGGTTCTCTGATTTCTGTTTCAGTACTTTGGTTGCTGAAATGTAGCTGGTAGGTGCCTGGATTTGAGTGCAGAGGAAGCAGTAGTAGTACCTTAGGAAAATGTATTAAATTTATTAGAGCAGACTCAGGGGCAGCGTGTGGTGTTACTGCTTTCGACACAAAGGTGTGGGTAAGTTGCTGGACACACCAACGCACTAAATACAGCTCTGCACTGATCTCGGAATGCATGTACAGCATAATGTATTATTAATTTAATAATCTGTAACCAGTAGTATGAACTGTGTCACTCACAGGCACAATACCATGGCAATAGGAATAGCAGTGGATATCCTGGGTTGCACAGGAAGCGTAGAAGATAGAGCGGCAACGCTGAACAGGATCATTCAAGTCGCAGTGGAGCTGAAGGACTCGCTGGGGGATTTGTACGCGTTTTCTGCCATCATGAAAGCACTGGAAATGCCGCAGGTAAAAACCAGTTTCTCCTCTGGTTCCAAAACACGGACTTGTTTGATGGTTAATTTATGCAATGTCCCCAAGACTGGGGAGATCATCAGAACAGAAACTCCATCACTAGCAGCCTGTACCATCCCTGTGAATTGCTACGTAGCCGGTAAGAAGTATTCTCTATTTCTGTATGGACAGGTCACTAGGTTGGAGCAAACCTGGACCTCTCTACGGCACCGTTACACCCAGACGGCCATTCTGTACGAAAAACAGCTGAAGCCATTTAGCAAAGCTCTGCATGAAGGACAAGAGCAGTGGAACAGTGAGTATGAGTTTGGCCTTTTACCTCTCCCACTACTGATGTCCTGTGCAGGGAGATGAGGCAGTGCATTTTATGTTAAAATGATTACACAAACTTCATAATGCAGTAGAAGACGATAGAATAGAAGGAGCTGGTCTGGCAGCCAGACATCAGTGTGTGCTTGTGTGCACGCACCCTTGCAGAATAGAACCTTCTGCCCAACTCCACACTCATACAAGAGCAGAAACTGAAACACTCTGCATCGCCTTGCCTCAGAGACAGGAAAAAACCTCCTTCCTCAGAGGAGAGTTACTTCTGGAAGATTTTGCTTTGCCTGTTGGATCAGAGGATAAATCCTCAGATACAAAGAACGGCTGCTACTCAGCTAACTCCTCTGACCACATCAGGTGTCCCTGCGTCAGTGTCTTTGCAGCTCTAGTCTCCAAGGGGGCGCAAGGCAGAGAGTGTTTCTCTGAACGCTTCTCTAAGAGAATGGATAGAGAAGGAAACCTTTTTAGCCCCGCAGAATTTATTGGAATGACCCAGATTTCAAATGTGTTTAAAATCTGTGTCACTGTCTAGTAATTCAGCAGAGCCTGCAGCAGGACATAGTTTTCCAACACTTCGTGTGTCTTGGCTGCCTTCCCTGACCAGTTCACTGTGAACTGGTAGGAAAGGTGTAAGGTGCTAATTTGAAAGATGGAAGACAAACAGTAGCTTCCAACTCGGAAGAGAATACTGCAGTTATGATGTCTGATGAGATACATCTGATACTCTGTCCCAGAGACCGCCAGCGTTCCCCCCAACACCGTAACAGTGCCGCTGCTGATGCCCCTCATCACCCTGATGGAGCGACAAGCTGTTGTTTTTGAAGGCACCGACCTGTGGGAAAGCAGCGACCAAAGCTGCGAAATAATGCTGAAGCACTTGGCCGCAGCTCGTCAGATAGCACAGAACGCGGAAACGTACAGCCTGACTGCAGCACGGATGCTGGAAGGTAGGCAGCACAAGCAGGAGAGAGACCCTGCTCCACATTAACAGAATGCGTGGGTTGTGTCGGAAGAATAAGGTCTTCGCTTAAGTGCCGCTAAAAGGCAGCGCAAGAAATTCCCCTCCTCTTTCTCAGGAGCTGAGGTAGTAGCAATGTCCTGCAGGAAACTCAGTCTGGGAGCAACATCAGTACTGTTCACAAGCAGGCAGTAGTATTCCCTGTGGTTCTCCAGTAAGCAGGAGTGTACGTTTTTGCTAAACACTCAAAGTTCTGAAGACTCTGTACGCTGACCCTTCCAGCAACTGAAGTACAGGAGGGACTGAGGATAACTTCCTGTCTTCTGTACAGTTTAAAATTCCTACCTGGGTATTTGCAAAATAAACCACCACCCATCATAACAAGAGTCTTTACACCAGCGCAAGATGCAGCAGCGCGATCTTGACCGCTTGCGGCCAGAAAGCAGCAACGTGGTAATAATGTGGCTTTGGATTTTGAACTTGGTGTGAGAAAGTGGAGGGAGGGGGGAGAAATGACGTACTTCTGGAGGCAGCACATAAACATCAGTAACTATATTTAGGGTCAGGCTAGGATGGCAGTTCTAGACCATTATATCTGAGCAAAGGCCTGCCCCAGTGTCCCAAGCACCATCTGTGTGCTGCTCGTGTCACAGGTGGACAGGATTTTCACTGTTTTACTAATGTCTTAAAATAATTGTGCAAAGAACTGAGCACACTAAGGCTTATTTGGGGGGAAGAACATTTAAAAGCCATTTGTTTCTGAATGAAAGACTCTGCCTGATGGTGATGTTGTGGGGTTCTTTTTACTTACTAGGTTTCCAGCCAGACGAAGAGATGAGTGAAATCTTCAAGACAGAATTTCAGATGCGACTGCTCTGGGGCAGCAAAGGAGCACAGGTTAATCAAAATGAAAGATATGAGAAATTCAGCCAGATTTTAACTGCACTTTCCCGCAAACTGGAACCTCCTCCTCCAGTGAAGCAGGTAGAACAATTAAGTATGTAAGAAAGACTGTAGACACCACGTAAATGATACACTTGAAATAACCCTAGCTTCCTTGGCGATTTGATACTGTACAAACTACTTGTGTTTCACAAGATGTTTAGAACTTTCAATTGCACAATGCACACTTCTTTTAAAACTACTGACTTCTAAACCAACTATTTATTTACTGTGTCACTGAGTCATTTAAGGATGCCCTTAAATAGCTCGGTTATCCCCATAAGACGGTCTTACAGCTTTCTGTGTTTGCCCAGAGTTGCAGTGTTTTCGATAATGCCTGGGAGGAAGGGCACTGGCATCTTAGTATTAAAATGAGGCAAATAGTGTAAATAAAATGATAGATTAAGTGTGTGACACTGTAGAAAAATTGTTGTATAATAGTCCTTTAATGAATATAAAATACTGTACATAGAATTGTGAATTAAAGTGTATCTTTATGCAAAGTAATTTGCGTATTGCAGAAATACCACAGGTTGCAGAAGTGGTCCTTTATCTGTGACCGCAACAGAGGGCTCAAATATAAACGTGTCTGTGAAAGCAGAAAATATGAGTTGTGTGTGTGTGGGGCCAACTTGCTGGTTTCTGCCACGACGGCATCTGCAGTACTCCGGCTTCTGCTGGAGCCTGCACAACAAACAGCTGCGCTGCCAGAAGTCAGCGATGAAACAGAAAGAACAAACGACCCAGATAATTAAAATGCTTTGAGATATGAGTAAACGTGGGTGTATGTGTGTATTAAACTTGCTGTATTTACTGAGGTGAATCACTCTGGTAAGCAGTATTTTTTTTTTTCCTTGGGTGAAGGCAAAGCGTAAGCTGTTAGCACTTTCCATAGGAAATCAGCGTGCAGGGTGTTTATGTGAAGAGTGCTTTAGCAGCACATTCCACTTTGTCACACAGCATAATGCTTATACACCAGTTCTGTTAGAAGTTGTATAAATATTTCAGTGAGAACTATGGTTAGAGCTGCATATGGTTGGTGTCAGTGCGCCTGCCTACTGGAGTGAGATGTTACAGCACCTGAGAGTATCGGAGAGGCCGACAGCACAACCAGCACCAATGTGCACAGCAGAGATTCCGCTGCCGTAACAAGAGGTTACAGACCTCATGCTGAAAGTCTCCCTCTCCGTCTTAACAGAGGCAAATGGGGAAACTAATTACTTAGACCATGAAAAGGTGGTGTTTTGGTTGGGTTTTTTTTTTATTATTCCATGAAAATATTCTCCACAGAGAACGCTGTTTATAAACAAAGCATTTAACATTTAGGAAATCAACATGTGCACAAAAAGGGATTAAAAATTACTGGAAAGTGTCAGATTCTTTAAGACAACTCACGTTCAGAATTTCAGAGTAAGTGATTTATAACTAGCTGTGCAAGTACAAATGCCTTTTTCCTATGTTTAAGAACCCCCACACAAGTTGCACTATCCCTCATGAAAGCAACCTGCCTCCACCAAAGGAAGCAAATCCTGGCTTTAGAAAAACAAACAGTAGCATGAAAAGAACATGTAGTCCTTTACCAGGAAGTGTTACTACTGACCTGCAAGGCTGTTACCCAGGCAAACCACAGGCCCTTTAGCAGAAAATACATAGATCGCATTTCCTCCTTTTCTCTAACTTTAAAATAAAAAAGCACTAGATTAAAAAAAAAAACCAAACAAAACAAAAACCCCACAAACACACCCCCCTCCCCAACCCCAAAAACTACCTAAGTAGTTCTGTCAGGATTCGGTAATGTCCCGTTATTGTATAAATAACCCTGTATACAAGCTCTGAAAATCTAAACTCAAGAGTTTGAGCCCCCACAGTACACTAGGTCAAGCTGTCATAGTGGTATACGTAACAAAAGGAATCGATTTCTACACAAGTCACTCAAACTCAGTTTTACTGGTAGTACAGCTCCTAATAACACTGAAATTAGAAAGAATCCAGCACTGCTGCCTCCAACTATTGCTTCAGAGCCCAGAAAAACAGGATGGTTTTAGGATGATTTCATTTCCCCGAACAGCAGGTGGCTGGGCTGACAAGCTCGCTTGGACACAAGTATCCCTCCCCCCAACAGCTCTAGTCTAATTCTTAGCACCCTAGCGAATCAGATACGATGCGTTCGATAACAGGGTCACACATGGGAGGCGAGACAAGGTAAGCAATGGGGGCACTGCAGACAACTCTATTTACACGTATAAACATATCCAAATTTCAATTGTTTACAATCAAAGTGCACATAGATCATTACAAAGTATCATTCAAATTTCAGCTGGTCCATAGAATGAAGCACCACCTGGAGAGGGACTAGCACTGCAGTAAGTAAAATTGGAACTTCGTAGCGAAAACTAAAAGACAGTTTCCGTAAAAATATTTTAAAAAATACTAAAGTAAAATGAAGAGATACGCGTTTCAATGTATAAAATTCATGATGCACCATGTATCCAGCGGAGCTCTAGAAAACACCTACCGTGGCTACCTCAGCAGCTGCAGCGCTGCGAAGAGAGCTGCGACACGAAGCCCTTTGTGGGATACCGGAAGGTGGTCGTGTTGGCAAACGGCAGATTGAGGCACTCGAGTTTAAGGCAGCGTTTGAACAGCAAGTGGTTGACTCCTGGAAACAGTCGTGAGCTTGCAGCGGTGGATCGCCCTGGTGGTGTTGCAGGTTTTCAGCGCTCCCAACGGGTCGCTGAAGAGCTGAAGGTGGACAGCAGTCCTAGGAGCTGCTCCTGACTGCCCTGTAGGCTAGAGCCGAGCTGTGTTACTCCCCCAAATGGACACAAATGCGTTGGGGTCTCTCATCAGTTAGGCCGAAAACTGGAATGTAATGATGGTTGCAGTGGTATAGTTACAGCAGCACACATGGATACTGGGATGAGACTAATGCTGAAGGGATCTAAACAAAACATTGGTTACAAAATAAGACGAGCAATGGTGGCAGAGCGATGCAGACATGCCTGACTCTCCTAGGCATGCAGGAGGAGGTTAACAGCGCGCGTGGAGGTGGCACAGGCCGACTGGTAACTGACACGGTTCTAAGTGACGGCCAGTTAGGATGAGTTGGAAAAGAGCGTAACTGAGATAATCCAAACACAAGCTAAAATATAGTCTGTGCATCTGAGACAACGTAGGACAATGGAAATAAAGCAATTTTAGGAGCAGTAGCCTTTTTACTCTGGTAATGGAACTCTATTTTCCTGCACAAATCGAAGAATTTGTAATACATCCTTACCTATGCATGGAGATGCTAAGATGTTAGTGACTAAATGTATGTATGCATGCATTCATGCAACTAGCTTTTCCCCTTGGGCCTCCCAGTCTAGTACCCCACCCCCACCCACCCCCCCAGCAGCTGCATGTAACCTCCTTCAAGATCTCGCCCATTTTCTCAGAAACCCGCTTCAGGAACCTGCAGTCCAAGAGGAAAAAGAAAAGAACAAAGTTACTGAAGGCCTTTAAAAGACGGAGAAGCGTGCTCAGTTCTAACAGGCCTTTCTCAGTGGCTACAACATCAGCCTTGTACTTAATTCCAAAAAATCTCATTAGAAGTACGAGCCACAGCCTCTAGAGTAGCTTTTTTTTTCCTTCCTAGTAATCAATCTCTGCAATGCCATTTCCGATCCTCAGGGAAGGGAATTACTGCATATTTAAGACCTCGATTTCAAACTAAACATGATGCAATTCAAAGACTTCATTTACAGGCACAGATCAAGAACATAAAATCATCCTCTTTTTGGGAGCAGAGAAGGGTTTCAGTAAGACATCAGGCATTACGTGCAGTCTCTCTTTTGGTTTGCCCAGGGTCTCTAGAGTTACAACAATGAAGTTGCATCCAGTACACAACACTCTGCATTACAAGTATGGGAAAGGAAGGAGAGGCAGGTCAGTGGACTTTCTGTCCTTCTTAACCATAATGGTTTTTTCCTGTGTATTTTTGTTGAGCTTTCAGAATCAGAAAACATTTTCCTGTTTAAGAAGTGAAAGCTGCCAAGTATTTGCTAAGGAAGGAAATTAACGATTTTCAGTAACTGAGTTCAGTTAGCAATTATTGAAAAAACCCTCTGTTTTAAGCATGGAGTTTAAGTCATAAAAGTGGGAACAGTCAATCTTAAAACTAAGTAATTTTTTAGTTCTCCATAAAAACAAAGCATTTTATAGAAAAGGAGGATTCCTGGTCTTTTTCAGTTTAACAGCTGAATTGATTTAGCGCTCTGTAAAGCAGGAACACGAGTTCAATTAAGCAAAGCAGAAGACGACACTGGTCAGAATTACAGCCCAGTGTAAGATGCGTAATTTTACGTGGTCACCACTGTCACAGCGCAAACAACAGACCATTGCTCACTTCTGATACTCTGATGCTTTCCATCAACCTAACTTACTATTTTTCCACTGTTTTCCCTGGCCCATGTACAACTGAAAGCTGCCAGTTTACTGTTAGATATAGGTTACTGCACCTTTGCTGTTTTTCTCTAGTGTTACATCTATATATGATGTTGGCACATAGCCTTCCTCTCCATTATGTCTTCGAGCTCTTGTCCACCCATCTCCTTTGTCCTCTTCAATAATGTACAGAATTTCCCCTTCTTTCATTGCTAGAGTGCCTTCATTATGACCTGGGAGAAACAAGAGGCAAAGAAGTCTCACTCTTCAGACAGAATTCCAATTAATCTTTTCCCAGGGCATAGTTTCCAGATTATATATAAACAGGAAGACTGAAAATTTATGCAAGAGAACATATGGTCAGACAGGCTTACAGACAAAAAACCCCAGTTCCAATTCGTAAAGCTGAATATTTGCCAATAGCTGTGCTAATATTTATCTTAAAACAGCACAAAAGTGCTGCTCATGGAAATATTTCCACTGACCTTATAAGCAACTAGTTGCTCATACGGTTAATTTGCTTTAAATCATTTTACCTGTCTCCTCTACAACACATAATCCATGCCCTACGGTCAGGGAACGACAGTGGGTGTTGTTAACCTTACCATCAAAAGCATATATTGCCTTGCAATGTCCTATGGCTGGTAATGGATCGTCATCTTCAAACTCATCATCAAACTCGTTAGGATGCACATGTTGCTGGGGCGGACCTCGGACTTCCTGATTTGCATCATCCGTGTAACTCCCTTCAGGGCTACAATGCAATGATGGAGAATGAGGACTCGGAAGCGTTCCTACCCCTCACACTCACAACACATGCACATCACAGGAAGGGCAGACCGCGGGTACCCTCTGGGAATGCCCGACAGCAGCTTCTGTATTTACTGCTGGAGGTGATTTTCTGAAAATACCGATCTAACAAAGGCTCGGACCAAATTCTGCCATAAAAGCAAACATAAACTTGACATACCTGTCTCTACAGAACATGGAAACTGGTACGCCGTACGCAGTGGAACAAGAGAGCTTTAAAAGGCACTGCTAGGCAATGATTACACTCTTTTCTTACGTTACCACAGTGGCATGAAGTGACCTCTAGAATTCAGAACCGGTACGATTTTCCTTTAGGAGGACATAAACTTCCAGAGCATAAGTAACAACCATCACCTACTGTTAACTATCAAAGAGCTGCATGACTCTAGCACAAGTTACAAAAGCAGTGGAGACAGAATAGTGACCTCTCTCTGCCCTGTGTCACAAGGTGGTTGATATCACTGCTGTGCCGCCTGTCGCTTCTGGCTGCTACTTTCCCTTCAACTTCAGACAGCCAGGCCTTGGGGAAAAAAGACAAATACCAGTGTCAAAAAAACAATTCTAAACCAGCAAATACCATGTAACAAACACAGTTTACTTGTCCGTACGCAGCCACGCAGAGACTGCATCCATGTGTGGACTCTCCGTATTACTTCCACTTGTGCTCAGCCTACGCTCCCTACTAGTCTTAAGGGAAAAATAATCTTTAATTACATAGGAATTACAGAATAAGTGATTAATGAGAAATTCTTCTAAGCAGTTTACATCTTAAATAGTGTACATCCTTATTCTAGCTAGATAACGTGCCTGAATATGGCATCCCACAAAAAAAAAAAATCTTATCAGGAGCACTTTCTAAAGTAAAAGTCGAGTAGTTTTTCTGGGTGCTGTATGTATGACTCATAAGGCAGACCAGAGTTTTACCGCTCATTTACGTTTTCCAAGGAATTGTTTGAGAGTCTAACCTCATTCTTGTGTATTTCCATCCGAAGACGGTCCATGTTGCTCATCGTCTCGGTTAATTTTGGTTGCAAACTGCCTGGATCACCCATCTGGGGATTTTTTTCATAAACATCCTTCATCTTGATGAGGGCATCTCTAAAAACACATAAAACCCAGCAATTATTATAAAAATTACATACATCAGTACCGACTCATTAAAGCTAAAATAATGCTTATGGGTAGGAGATCCTGACCCATGGTTAGATACTGAGCACAGACATGAGGAACTACTGCTCACCACACCACACCTAAACCCTCTTCCCATTCTGTCATCCGAGCGCTCTGCCTTCCTTCCCTGCGTTGTGCACAAGCATACACTGTTGACTGCTCCCTCCGGTCTTAATGCTGCTTCCCATATTGTTCATTATACGCAATTTCCTGAGTATTAGCAACATTATTTTCCTAATGCACTCTGGCAGCTCTCCTGTTCAACAGACCTACGCAGGTTTTTGTTAAGGCATGATTTCAGATCCAGAGTTTCCCACGTAACATTAGGAACAAGATGTGTATTACAGTAAAGCAGAACCTACATACAATAAACCATGAACTAAAAAAAGGCAGTGTAGCAGGCAGGACTAATATATTCTCTCCTAGCTTCTAAGCACTGTTGGCTTAGCTGGAGGACTTCAAAAGGAAGAGACAGAGAGAACCATGACAAAGGTCAAGAAAACACACTCACTTTTGGTCTGTTTCCTTCTGTAGTTCTCGGTTAAGTTCATCGATTCTCTGCTGCAGTTTCTTGCGTCTTTGTTCTGGAGGGAGATGGCTGAAGTCTTCCAGTGCAGGGCCCTGCAAGCAGAAATACTATGAAAGAAGCAACACGCAGTATCTGGAGAGCTGAACTGACATACCCACACACGGACAGTGTTCACTGGAAGTAGGATGGACCTTCTTAAAAACTCTACTTGACACACAGCTCTCTAAAAGACCACAACAGAGTAAGTGCATGTTCTTCTGCCAGACTGTAGTCATTCATTCAAGGTTCCTGCTGCCTTCTGTAACAGTTGTCTCACAGATGATACTCAAAATTTGTAGACTTACTATTTTCCTGCAAAGCTGAGCCATGTACTGCCTATTACATCTGCTGCACTTAAAGCAGATTTAGAAAGGACAGAACCAATTACTACAGAGTCATTTTAGTCAGAACAAAAATCTGTGTATGTAATAATAATAATGTGTACAAAATGGATTCCTTTTCTAGAGTGTGTGTTCTACAGTGATTTGGATGCTATCAAAACAAAAATACTATACTTTGGATCTTGATTACTATAGGTCTTTTTTGGAAGTTCACCAACCTTGCTAGAGAACATTTTAAAACTTCACAAAGTTCTGATGCATTTTACCTCCAGTAAAACTCGTTCACAGAGCAAAGAAAAAGCCTTTATGACATCAAAAATCTGACTTAAATATGTTAAAACTGAATCAAAACTTGCTCAAATATTCCAAGTTATCTTTTACATTATAAAAAACAATGTTTCGGGGAAGGGAAAAAACCTTCTACTTTCCAAACTTTTGAGGTTTTTTTTAAATTAAAAACCCATACCAAAATAGACAAACAAACCAATCACAAAAAAACCCCAACACGAATCCAAAACTTAAGACCACCTATTGTCATGAGCCCAAACCTGCAAAGACTGATGGCAAACTTGTGCCAAGATTATAAACAGGATGGAAGGACTTGGATGTGAAAAGCATGGGAAGGAATTTTTATGTATCTTGTGAGTTTATGGTGAAAACTCTTCCCTTCAGGGTGACAGACACCAACAGTGTTAAGAAGGAAATATGGTACACATCTTAATAACAGAAAGTGAAGTTGCATTATTAGTGTCCTAGTTGCCTAAGAAACTTGCTTTTAGCACAAGAAACCCACCTGCCACTACAGAAACCCTCCACAGCAGCAAAGCCAACTGGACAGCGTCTTCTGTCAAAATGAAACCTGACAGCAACTTGACAGAGCAGCCTTTGGCTCAGGTGCCAAGCTACTAACACCCCCTCTTCAGAGCTTCTTGCCTCTCAACTTTGGTTCTTTTGCACTTGTAAAATCATATTCTCACTGCTTTTTAAGAAGGGAATACAAGACACCACAGAAAGACTGAAATCAAAATACGGTGTTTCCAAAGAAAAGCAGAAGTGTTTCTTTTTGGAGGAAAAAGACTAATTAAAATCCTTTCAGGTGCTTTTACACACTACAAAGAAACAGAAAATCACATCCCCTGTAGCATTCTTCCTTACAGGCCAGTGAGAAGCAGAGTATCCTGCGTGGTTTTCATTTAATGTAACGGCTTGCTGACACTCGTAAGCGTAAAGGATCGTGTCCCCTGAAATGTTCTGGTTAAATTCAAAGGAGTGAATTTTGCAGTATTCAGTATTTCTCCTTCACACAACTTTTGTGATCTTTTCATACACCTACTTCATGCTGCTTTAACAATTTTCCTGAGTCAGAGAAATCACCAAGTATTTCCATCACGACCAGCTTGTGAACACTGATCAACCCCAAAATTCCAACAACACAGATTCGGCTGCAGCCTGATCACAAGTCTAATTATCTTACATTAAGCATGGATGATTAAGAAGACTTGAGTACATGAGTGGAAAATCTGAAGATGTATTTCAGCACCTGACTTAAAGCGGTTATGGCATGGAAACACTTTCAGAAGATTACTTTCATGCTATCTTAGCAGAAGTACAGCAGACAGATCAGCACGCGGGCTTACCATCTTCACCGACCACTGCACAGTTCATTTGAAAACAGAAAGAAACGGGAGATTATTCACATGCAACGAAAATGATTAATGCCTAAAAACGTGCCTTTATAATATTACTTAAGGACTGAAATTTTTAATTTATAAAAAATACATTTCAATCTGAGCACAAGAAAAGCAAAATACAATAATCAGAAATGCACTTCTGCTTCAAGAATTACTTGTTAAAAAAATTACTAGGTGATAATGGATAGTTTAACTCAGGAAATTCTAATAGACAACTTCATTAAACTACTTTTGAATTATAGTGTTTTGAATAATATGCTAAAGAAGTTCTATTGTAGGAGAAGAAACAAACACACAGCCAACACTGCACAAAATAGCAGAATTTGATGATGATGAAGGACTGGTCAGCCATTTGCAAATATTCTGTTAATTATCATTAACAACGCACTACCATCACTTTTACAAATGTAGATTTTACAACGTAGTTACTTTATTGTCACAGTAGAATTACAATAAACAAAGATCTTTTCTCAAGTTCAGGAGTTAGAAATTTTACTTTGTGAAACAGCATTTGGGTCATCGCTGCCATCTAGAAATGTTTTAGTCAGATAAAAATAGAGAAATTTGAAGAGTAAAGACTTTATCCTCAGAGGAAGGAAATAAAACATGGGATGCCAGGTGTCATATCATGGCTTTAACATTCACAGCATTTTCAAGATCCACCACGCTTTCAATGACTTTGGATAACCCTTTCCAGAGAGACACCAGCCAACTTAGAAGACTCATATCTCCGACATCACTTACAACCGTCAGCAATTAGTTACGGTTGTAGGCTGGGCCACAGACACAAAACTAGAATTTCTAGCAATGAGGAAAGTAAAGCATTTGAACAAATGATACTTGGGTAGAAACCTCAAAGATGTAAATTGCCTACAGAATAAACTCCTTGTTCCCTTCAGAAAGTATATTCCAAGAAAACACAAGTAACATTTACATATAACTGCTGACGATGCATTGATTTACGTATCCAGTGGCACTGAGCAAGACCTCTCTCTCACAGGCACGAACAGTACCTGGAACTAAGATTTCAAAGGAGTCCTTTGATTTTGAAATCAAAGGATTTCAAAATTTCTTTGATTTCAAGCAGCCCTAAAACCAGTACTAACTAAGCAAGTTTCATTTGCTTACACATAAAGACTTTTTTCAACAACCTATTCTACCGCTACCGTTTGCTGCTTTCACGACACATCTCGATAGGAAAAGCTAACGCGTGGTGCACAGATGAGGGCAGTCTGGTTTTGTGATCTCCAGTGCCTTGGGTGGTGTCTTGTACAGGGCACGTTAAACAAGATTACCAGGATGCTTACTGTCTGATATATGCCAACTCCTGGATGAACCTCGGTAGAAGCAAAAGCAAATTAAATACCATTTGATAGTTCTGCATGTCAATACCACTTGGACTTCATTTTCCAGGGACAAAACTGTTGAAAACAGCATCACACACTAGCAACTCCTTAACACTGAATCAAGATATTTTCTATACACAAGACTGATCAATGACAGAAAAATATTCTCTCCGAATTGCAGTATAAATTTCACTTGAAAAGGCACTCGATATGTAGTAATGCTGTGTCTGTTAAAACGCTCACAAAGAATTTCAAAATATATACAAATCGATGTTCATGCTGAAGATTTACAGAGGTTAACTATTAGATAATGTGGAACACTTGAGTTAATCCAGATCTGTAGGTTACTGGTGAAGCTCAAGGGCAGCCTTGGCTGCAGCGACCATGGAATGGTGGAGTTTGAGATCCTTACGGAGGTGAGGAGGGTGCGCAGCAAGCTCGCTACCCTGGGCTTCAGGAGAGGAGACTTTGGCCTCTCCAGGGAACTGACTGGCAGAGTTCCATGGGATGAAGCCCTGGAGGGAAGAGGGGCCCAAGAAAGCTGGCGACTATTCAAGGATCTTCTCCAAGCTCAGGAGCTGTGCATCCCAGTGAAGAGGAAGTTGGGTAAAAACACCAGAACTGCGTGGCTGAGCAAGCAACTCCTGGGGAAACTTAGGTGCAAAAAGGAAGCCTACAGTGGGTGGAAGCAGGGACAGGTAACCTGGGAGGATTACAGGGAACTTGTCTGAGAAGGCAGGGATCAGGCTGGGAAATCTAAAGCCCTGACAGAATTGAACCTGGCCAGGGACATGAAGGGCAACAAGAAGGGCTTTGACAGGTACACAGGGGATAAAAGGAAGATCAGGGAAAGTGTGGGCCCTCTGCAGAAGGAAAATAGAGGAGCTGGTTCCCCAGGATATGGAGAAGACTGAGGTATTCAATGCTTTTTTCTCCCCCCAGTCTTAACTGGCAAGGCCACAAGCCGTATCCCACGAGTCATGAAAGGCAAGGGCAGGGACTGGGAGAATGAAGAGCTGCCCACGGTTAGAGGAGATCAGGTTCAGGAATATCTGAGGAACGTGAAGGTGCACAA
>NW_010258432.1:0-8231 GCF_000690775.1 Eurypyga helias
TCCTCCGCTCCGCCTGTCCCGTCCCTCCCATCGCCCAGCCCGCATCCCGCTACCTCTTCCCTCCCGGCCGTCTCCCCGTGCGTCAGGTCTGCGCGCTCTGCCCTCTCCCAGCCGCCTGGCTGTCTCCCTGCCTTTCATCCCTTTCCCCATCTCCTGTGCGGGTGCCCCGTGCCCACTCCTCACCATCCCGAAAAGTGCAGCTCTGGGCAGGGCACAGGCTGCGAGCAGCCTGTTTTGGAGAGGGGGAGCAAGACAAGTCTTATTTATTTACAGTGATGACACTGTAGTCCTTCCCTTTGTCTGTTTTTCACCATCCCCTTCAGACTTTCACAGTACTTTTTCAGGATTAAGCTCTGGCCCAATTCCTTTTCTGATGCAACATCCATTTTCCAGTAGCAAAGAAAGCAAGGCACTGTAAAGCGCTTTCATCATAGAATCACAGAATGGTTTGGGTTGGAAGGGACCTTAAAGATCATCTAGTTCCAACCCCCCTGCCATGGGCCAGGACTTTCAGTTACATTTGGGGACCTCAAAGTATCTTCTACACCAAGAAAGCACAATATAAATAATATATAATATAAATTTCATTATATAGCGGTCTCAGGAAAGAAGCTTGCATTGAAACATGCAAAGAAATAAATTAGCGTAGGAGTAGTAGTTATGTTTCTTCAAGCAGGTTAAAAGAGGTTGCTCACAGACAGAGCCCACAGGATACAGCTGATAAAAACAGGATGTACGTAGAAAGCCTGGAGCAGCTCTCAGCAGAGGACCAGAGGTGCTGTCCCAGAGCAGATGGAGTAGAATCACCTGTATTCTTGATTTGTAAAGAACTGTGCTGTTACATGATTGTATATGCTCTCTAAGTATAACGTGCTTTTCAGGAAAGACATCTGTTTTTCAAAACCTCTGATCACTACCGAATAGTTGTTTTTCTTATTTTACTTTAAAGTATTTTCAGACTGAAAAGGACAGCTTCTTGGGGAGAACAACACAACTTTTCAAAATTATTTCAGTATTCTCTAAGCTGACATGAGAAATCATACAGGGCAAGCTTACGGAAGCAGTGGCTTCACATAAACTTTATTCCATGTGGTGTGTATATTATTCTTGGCAAAATACTACTGGCTTCTAGACTGCTTTGGCAGCCTGCCTTTTATTCCTTTAAAAAGTAGAAGAGAATATTTTTTTCATTTTTAAAAAACAATTAGGACATTGGGATAATATTTTAAAACTTCATTGTCATGTAGGTACCTCTGTATACATTCAGGAGGTTCAACAGAACAATACACATCAAAATATACTTGTTCTGTATTGGAATATTTCTTGAAGAGCAGTGTCTCACACTGTTGATACTGCAGGGGGAAAGAACTGTTTGACCAGCAAGTGTCAAGAATTGAAGATGACTTTGTATCAGCTGTCAGTGGAACTGATGTTAAAAGAGTGCTTCAGATGGCGCTATCCAGTTCTGTTATGACATGACATTAAAATCATTTGAAGTGCCTTTTTTCATGTGTTTTTCCCTTCTCCCAAGCCTTCTTTTCTCAGAAGTTCATCTTCAGCACTGTTCATGTCCGTGCTCGTGTTTTTTCCCGATGCTTAGTCAGCTATTTGTCATGCCTGTTTATTGCCAATGTCCTGCTTGCTCATTTCCACTTCCCCAACTGCACGCAGCATTCATGGCCTGCATCTTCACAGGGAAGTCTTGTCTCCTTACAGTGACTTGCCTCCTTACTATGCCTGAGGACTCGGAGAGGTACGGAGCTGCAGATGGCGGGAACAGGGGTCCTGAAAGGAAAGCGGCACCGAGGAGTTTCCACAAGAACAACTCACTGCTGCTAACGACTTGTCTGCTAAAACTCTACACAGGCAAGGGCGTGTGACTGTAAATACCTGTAAATTCACTAGGAAGATAAATGTTTACTACTTG
This sequence comes from Eurypyga helias, assembly GCF_000690775.1. Classification (NCBI taxonomy): domain Eukaryota; kingdom Metazoa; phylum Chordata; class Aves; order Eurypygiformes; family Eurypygidae; genus Eurypyga; species Eurypyga helias. The sequence continues at coordinate 1,928 of NW_010258432.1, forward strand.
CATTATTTGTTGAAATGTTAGCTGTTAAATATTGTCCGGGTTTTCTGTTGTCCTTCCTAATTTCATTTTTATGATCTGCCAAATATACTCAGTTCTTTAATGGTAACAGTAACATGGTGAATTGTCATTATTTAAGGCAAACATTTTGGGTTCTATTTTCTTCATACTGTTCTGTTCATATCCTTCATGTCCCATCCCTGGAAGTGTTCAAGGTCAGGCTGGATGAGGCTTTGAGCAACCTGGTCTAGTGGAAGGTGTCCCTGCCCATGGCAGGGGGGTTGGAACTAGATGATCTTTAAGGTCCCTTCCAACCCAAACCGTTCTATGATTCTGTGATTCATTCATTTCCTTTTGCTGTCAGATTGTCTCACATCATTCGGATGCTTTCCCTGATATGGCTATGATATCACAAGTTTTTCACTAACAACATTTCAAAGTATGCCCTATCAAATGTATTGACATTCAAGTGTTGTTATCATTTATTCATTTTGATTTATTTTTGTTGAGGCAATCACCATTACAGAAAACCAGGTTTTCTTATAGTATTTCCCCAGCTAATTTTCACTTACAAGCCATTAAAATTGAAACTAACATTTTAAAATCAGATGTAAAAATGACATTTTTTTAATATTTAGTTAACCTATTACTGAACATAAAAATTTCAAAAAGCAAACAGTATGAATGGATTTGTACTTCAGAATAGACCTATTTTGAACCAAATAGTAAAACATGGGGATGTTGATTGACACTATTGCTTTTTTTAAAAAGAAAAATTCAAGCAGAACTTGCAGACCTAACATTTGAGACCCCAAGTTATTTTTGTCTATTTGCTTGCTCTGTTCAAAAACTGTGGATGAATAGAAGTTGCACTTAACACAACTTCTCGGCTGTCATGCTTTGCAGCACAAATCCTGTATAAAACGTCAAGAGGAATGGTAACAGAATTGTACTGAGAACTCTCATTGTAAAGCTATAGATTTGCATTTAATTTTTTAAGTAGTTCCTGAGCATTTGTTTGACCATTCGAACATTCAACTGTATACTTCTAAGCTTTACAAATTTTTGATAGACCCTTCAAAATATTTCTAATTTTGTTGGTTTAAAAAAAAAAAAAATGCTGCATGAGAAACAGGACAAGTACGCAGACTCCTCAAACACTGCAAATACCAGAATCACAAACCTCTTCTAGGGCCACTTTTTCTTAAAAAAATCTTGAAGCATTTCCTGAAGATCAATAAAAACTAAGGTCCATTTCTCAGACTGGAGTGTTCAATGTGTGTGTCAAGAGCACTCGATGTAAATGGTGCTATAAAGTTAGTGACAATGTTTAAATCTGGGAAAAGGACAGATGGATTACACTAGAAAACTGGAATTAGTGTCTTACTCCATAGAGACCCTTCTTATAGTGACCACAGCATTGGTCTGTACAGGCTCTCTGAGAACAGAGGTTAGAAGTTAAAAATAATGTTTTATTTTTTCACAGTTAATCAATGCCTGGCAGTTTTGTACCATTGTTGCTTAGGATATGATGCAACCAAAAATGTGATTCACTTTTTATAAACAAAGAGAAGAGAGACTATCTGTTTCAAAGAGCTTCTGAGCACGTGGTAAAAACAACAAGAACAACAAAAAAGGCAGCTTGCATAAGGAGAAACTTTGAGGCCATAGGAGAGACAGGCTTTTGCCTCTGTCACAGAAGTAACAATTTTGCAAAAAAAGGAAAATTATTAGACCTCTTTGATTGCATTTTGCAATTCTTACACTATAAAAAAAAAAATCCCATGTTTTCAGCATGTAGAGTAGAGGATAAAAATATAGTCGCCATGCAAATAACGGCATGTTCTCGGTATGTTACTGTTCTTGGAGATGCGTACTTCAGTAGCTTCATCCCTATTCTGTAAATATTTAGGCCCCTAGTTAGGATGCTAAATTTCAGTTAAATTAGGATGCCAGGAGACATTAAATACGCACTTCTGAGACATCATAGTTTTGAAGTACCAGCTAAGTCATGAAAGCGCTCAGCACTAGGGATGTGGTCTGATGGCAAGTGTTCACTGCTGAGCCGTGTGATTAGGCTTCTGTAGTCAAGTAAGAGTCATAGGTATCTGTGGGGACAGTTCAATTCATCTTCTGGAGCTCTTCAGAGACACTCAATGTCTTTCTTATTAAAGATACAAAGGACTTCTGTCATCTGAAGCACTCTGATTAAGAGCCAGGATTTTTTGGCAGTGCAGTGTCTAAGATCGATGCCTGATATAAGAGGTCTGAATAGAGTCCTAAATCCTTAAAAAGTAGTATCAGTGTGCTCTACTAAAATTATTAAAAATGTTCTAGTAATCATAGTTTTGGAAACTGCACTGTAATTGTACTTTCCCCCTATGCAAGGGCATGACATAATGTAATTAACCTCTGTGGTCTGTTATCAGGTGTTCTATTAGCTTAAGCTAAACAATCAGATTTTTAAAAGAAAAAAAGCTATCAAAATTGTTGGCTTACTAAATACAAGGATGTCTTGAAAGAAATTAAATGCAGAAGGTATCTGCAAACAGCAAGGTATGCAGCAAAGGAAGTAAGCAATAGAGTTACAAAAGGAGATGAGGGAAAGGAAGCTAATCACAGTGCACATTACATTATTCCTTGCTCTCAGGTGCTAAAGTTGCCAGAGGGATAATATTCATAGGGGAGGTGAAGTTGGCTCTGAGACACTTTTTATAAATTGTGCAAAGGGGGAAAATAGATAGGTACTGAGTTATATTCACTAAAGTGATAGCTGCTCCTGGGAAAGAAGTAGTATCTTTAATTTTTTGTTCTTTGCCTGTTTATACATTGGCTAACACTCACTGAACTGTAGAACATAATATGCTTGTAGCTGTGAAAATGAGCAGGAGCATGTGAAGTGGGGAGAAGAAAGTCACTTTCTGGTTTTATGTTCTACAGAGAATGTCATTGCTTGCTGGATGACATCCTGTGCTGGCTTTGGTCAGGAAAGGGTTAACTCTCTTCACAGTGGCTGGTATGAAGCTGTGTTCCTGGATTTACCCTGAGAAAAGTCCTGATAAAGTGTCTTTTTAGCTGGTGCTGGGGAGTGCCTGCACCAAATTCAAGGTCTCTCTCAGCTTCTGATACTGCAGCTGCGTTCCCAACTCTCTCTCGCTACAGGCAGTGTGGGGGGGACACAGTTCAGACCCGGCGGACCTAACCTGGCCGAAGGGGGATTTCATTCTATAGCACGTCATGCTTGGTGCATAGGCAGGGAGGGGGTCTGGGAGCCATTACACTCTTGCTGCCTCCTTAACTTTCTGGTAGCTCCTTAACTCCTTCACTAACTCGTTTGTTAACTGCTTGGCTACCTCCTTTGCTGGCTCGTTCATGTGTGAGTTGGCGAGTCTGTTAGTTTTCCTGGTTGTGCTATGGCTGATAGGGTTTGCTCGGACTCTGCTGAGATCGCGCTTGGGCTGCAGGTCTCGGGCTCTGACTTTCAGTTCTCGGGACCTCGGTGCATTGGTCGTTGGGTGGTGAGCAATTGTATGATACTGTATTATATGATTTATTTTCTATCATTTTAACTACTTATTAGCAGTAATATTTGTATATATTCATTTATATATATATAATTAATTTATATTCAATTAGCAAATAGTTCTTATCTCAATTTTACAAGCCTCCTTGTCTTTTTCCTCTTATTCTCTGCTGGGAGTGGGAGGGTTGTGTGTGAGAGCGGCTTCATGGTATTTCGATAAACACGGTTAAAACATGACACATCCTCAAAAACTTTTTCTAATATTTTATCCTGTGGCTTTCAATGTATGCATCACCTCAAGGGGTTGAAAGGCACGTGCTATGCATCCCTTAAGGCCTACCTATGAGACCTTTACCCAAACCCACCATATTCCTCAGCGTGGCTTTGTTGCTGTATTGTCTAGCCTCAGGAGAAAGAAATAAAGGTTACTTTATATAAAGTATGTAATTCAATTATCTGTATATATGAAATAGATATTTCATGTAAATATGTAAAGTGGCTGTGTACAGGCGATTGAACCCAGTGCTGCTAGGTGGAATGAGATGACTCCCAGTGGTTTAACATCCATGATAGTCAGTGTATTGCAATGAGTCTTGTTTGCTGGCTGGAAGTGGCAACCAATGATACTAGACGGATGCCTAGTGTCTAGTAACATCTAGATATCTACTAACATCTCTGAAATTCAGAAAGAAGTAGTCAATAATTCTTCAGAAGTATTAAAACTACTGTCACAATGAAATTGAGTCCTAAATAATAATTAAAAAAAAGATAAAAACTGGGTAGAACCTCAGGAAATTTACAAGAAAATGTGGAGATCCAAATTGTTGTGAAAAGGCTATTCAACACACAGGTAAAACAAGGGTTAAATCTAACTATGACACATTGGTAAGAGTTCATGAGCTAGATGAAGTAGAGCTGACCTTGGAGTTCAGCTGTACTGCACGTGGAAGTAGGCATGATTTTCCTTTACTTCTGTGTAGCCTTTGCTGCCAAGTTTAATTTCATAAGAAACATGACTCCTATGCAAATCCAGATTGTCTTAGCAAGGGTTAATGTTGCATCTACTTATACCCAAGTTTTTTCCTGTTTCTACTCACAGTCTAATTTCCCACCAGGGATTTGGTTGTCCCAGGAAGTCTCAGAGTTGACTGTGCAGCCTTAGAATATTCACAAGCTCCTCTGAATTATCAGTTTCCTTTCATAACGTCAGATTAAAGGCATATATTAATTTTTATATGAAATACAGTTTTAATCAGTTGCATTATACTTAGCTATCCCAAAATTAATTGGAAATGGCTCAATGGCACCATATCAAGCATGCAAAAAATAATCTTAGTTTCTAATCTTGCTGTGTCCCATCACTGCTAGATAAAGACTAAAACATTGCTCAACACTCCATCTGCTGTATAAAAAATTTCCAGAGAATTTCGTTCTTACAGACTTCCAGATGATTTTATTTACTGTTTATATCTTGTCCTATGTGTTGTTCTGGGTCCATCTCTGTCTACCTCTGCCTAACAAACCACACAGCTTTCCACGGATGTACTCTATGAAAACAGAGAAGCCAAATGTACCTGTACCTAGCTCCGTGCTTCTGGCACAAGCAAGGGAATCATAAACTTTCTGTATCAAATCAGCGGCACAGGCAGGGTTAGGTTATACTCCAGAGTAGGCTGGTTGAAGCACTTGTGGAGACTTGAGTGCCAACATTTTCCTGATTCAGCCTTAGCTGGAATTTCGGTGGTCTGGGTGCCCAGGTGTGGGCACATTGTTTTTTTCACGTTTCTGTAGATGAACTGATTTCCATTAGGTTACTCTTGGGTGACACAACAGGCATCAGAACCAAAACCTCTGTTAAACTTTTATGATGTCATGTGAGTTCAATAACTGTAATACTATATAGAGAACAAAAAGGCACTGCTTTGCATTCATGTCACCTGAGATCCAAATCTCCCTTTTTTTCCCTTCTTTTGATTTTGTTTTAACCAGTAAGTTCTTGGATTCTTCCTTAAATTGTCCTTGATAATTTTATTTCCTAATTACAGCTCAGCAATAGAATTATTCAAAGCTTCCAAAATATAACTTTGCTTTTCCAAAATACGTATGCCCCTTTGTCATGGTATAACCTAGGTAATCAATGTAATAGAATAAATCTCAAAAATTGTTCTAGCATTCTGCAAGATCAAGATTTTATTTGTAATAAAATAGTAGTCTGCCATATAATCGGGAAAGAGGGAAGCACAAATATGAAGCACAAATATGTTCTTAAAGGCATTCTTTGCTTATTAAGTTGCACCATATTATACCTTTGCTGGGAAATTTGTTGCATTAGATGTGAGCCTGCTCAGCCTCCTAGATGAGAGAAAGGTTCTACACAAATACATACATTTTAAAATGGCATAAGTATTTTCCATGTCTGCTCATCTTTAAGAGCTCCTCTAACAAAATTCCTTAGTTTAAAACACTGGGGGATTTTGTTGGCAATCCCACCTACCTAAAGGTCAGACCAAGCTACTTTCTGTACATGAATGAGCGGTATTCATAGAATCATAGCATGGGTTTGTTGGAAGGGACCTTCCACTAGACCAGGTTGCTCCAAGCCTCATCCAGCCTGGCCTTGAACACTTCCAGGGATGGGGCATCCACAGCTTCTCTGGGCAACCTGTTCCAGTGCTTCACCACCCTCTCCAGGAAGAACTTGTTCCTGAAATCTAATCTAAACCTCCCCACTTTCAATTTAAACCCATTACCCCTTGTCATGTGACTCCATGGCCTTTTAAAAAA
>NW_010258432.1:8339-37379 GCF_000690775.1 Eurypyga helias
GCTCCAGCCCTCTGAGCATCTTCGTGGCCTCCTCTGGACTCGCTCCAACTGGTCTTTATCCTTCTGATGTTGAAGGCTCCACAGCTGGACATAGAACTGCAGGTGGGCTCTCATGAGAGCAGACTAGAGGGGGAGAATCCCCTCCCTTGACCTGCTGGCCACACAAGAAATTAGAAAACTTGTGCTGTGAGAACACAAGGCTCATGTTCTTGGGCATTAGGCTCTGAACTCTGCAGCTCATCTGTCATACTTGCTGTGTATGTAGACTCTCCTGATCTCTATATGGCAATTATTTAAACTTCCAGTGTAACACTAATCTCCATTTATCTCCCCTTTGTAGGTCATATTGTTATCTCAATTTGAGCCCAGAATATAAAGACCAACTCTTAAGTCTTACTGAATTATTCAAGAACATTAAAATCTTTGAAATCAAAAACTATCAATTTTTTCTTTGTGGCTCCTTCACAAACAGATACTGATTTCTCAAAGTATATTCTTTGATTAATTCACCAATTTAATTTGTTAAAGTACACTAAATTAAACAGCAACTAAATCAAATTTTGATACAGTTACTCATTACTATGAGAACTTAATTTTGTTAAAATAGCATAAAAGGAATTTATATTGTGTAATAGCTAATATCTCATCAATGCATGAATGATTTCCTGTTGCAAACAGGTATGTATGTGAATAATCAATATTCCTAAACATTTATAAAAAAATGTGAATGTGCAAATATGGAACCTCTTGTGGGTGGATAGTGATTTTCTAGTCTCACGTTGATGTATAACTTTACATTGCTACCAAGCTTTCATCTAAATATCCTTTTGGTCTTTTTTGTGTCATCCTAAACTATCCTACTGTAGCAAAATAGTTCTTGATACTTTGTCAGTGTGGAAATAACTCTTATCTTTCCCTCTGCTGTGTGTTGACATTCTTGGCTGGACTTTGCAGATCATGTCTTACTATGTTCCCTGTCTTTATATGTAATGAATCCAATTTTCTCACTGGATAAGATAATTTTAAAAAACAACTTTTGATTTAAACTGTGCCATTAGAGGAAAATGGTTATCAAGAGGAAGATTTACTTTGCCCGCTTTCTAATTTCAAGAATTTTAGGCAAATCAGTGTTTGTCTTCAATTAATATTTCCAGAAATTAAATTTGTTTATTGATGGTTAAACCCTCCTCAATCTTCATCCCTGGGTGTATGGCTTAAGGGGAATCTAAGGAGAAAGGCAGGAGGCCTGCATTATCGCTGCACAGCAGAGTGAAAGCGTACTGTTGAAAATGGCTGAGTTACTAGGTTAAATTAAAAGCAAATTATTATCCCATGGTGTGGCAAGGCAGCATTTTTCCATACTCTGTAGAGAACAAGACAAATGTGTGGCAAATTTAGCTGCATGGTGGAGAACGGGGTGCAGTGTATGAAGATTAGCTAGGAAGGTGTCCGTGAGTTAGTCAGTTCTGCTGTAGAAATGCCAAGATGCGAGGGAAGGTGCCTTACAGTGTTAAAATTAAGTAAAGACCAAGGTAGAAATCCTTCACCTTTTGAAAGGTGTAGCCGTATCCAGATGGTGTATAACAATAAAATCTTCTCAAAGTATTGCCAGTTGTTTCTGAATAGGCCAAGCATTAAAAAACCCCTGAAATATTAGACTCTGCATTTTGCATCAGATACTCAAATACCATAAATCAGCATGTCTGCATTAGATCCAGTGAAGGAATTCAACTTTAAAACTGTCAAGGGACTAGTATTATTTAATTCTCCTGGTTCTGAAGTTCCTTTAAAGGGTGTCATTTAAGGACAATAAATGCCAGGTCATTGTTTCCCAGGAAGCCTAGAAGGCTCTCACATTTTAACCTTGTGTCCGGATGCTTATCTAAATAGTAAACTGCTTTCAAGAGGTGTCAGGCAAAACCAATGTTTCATATTTGGCTGATCAAAAAGGGCTAAGTTATTCCAAATTCAATCGGGAGCATGGCTCCAAATGAAGACCAGCAAAAGATGGTCAAGGAACCCAGAAGCGGACAGTTGCCATGCAAACACTCAATTTAAACCTCAGCAGATTTTAATTTATTACTCGCTATTCAATAAAAAAAGACCCAGATTTAAGGCATAAGCCTGCTAGACATTGATTTGGATGTGAGATACTAAACAACAAAAAGTGAAGGGAGGGTATAACTCCGACACATTATGGTTGCTCAGCTTCTTAAGTGAATCAGAGCAAATTAAATTTAATCACTGAAATTTACCACCACTACATGCCCTTCATAAATGAAATCAATAGTGAAGCTTGTATGGAATATGAAAAATAAGAGGTCACCACTTTAATTAAATGGGATCTTCCATAAAAGGAGAAGGCTGTCTAAACTAAACCGGCATAAATTCTGGACTGTTTAAAAGATTGGGAAAACATTATTTACTACAGAGTCAAACCTTCATGTTACACAAACAATTTTTATATTCACCTGAAAAGACAATTTGGAGATGAGTCCCTTAACTAGACATGGAAAGACATGAAAGATGTTCCTTGTGTTTACACTAACTCTAAAGAAGCAAATTTATTCATGTCAGCAAAGATCACAGACTTCCTATTCCTTTATTTTGAGAAACTCTGACTAAAATATTCCTGTGTCAAATAGCCTTGTTAGTTCTGTTATTAGTTGTAATTGCTGGCGTTGTGTTCATCCCTAGAGGTGTCTGTCCTTGGTCAGAGCCCCCAGCTCTACATTAAATATTTAACAGAACAAAAACTGCCCTGAAAACCTCTCACAGATAAAGATTTAATCTGATTTAATCTCATATAAAGCAAAAGATAAATGTTAAAGATGATGGTGTAGTTTGTTGCAGAAATATCGATACCTGTGTGGAAGATGTTTGTTAGTCAGTACCCCAGAAGCCTGCTACAGCTGTTAGCCAATCTGCCCTAAAATTGATCTCCAGATATGCTGGCTTTGAGATTCTGGCCATAAGACATCTTTACAGGGATACTGTAGCACACAATTTTCTCATGACTTCTTCTGCCATCTTGTTATTGCCTTAGGCTAAAAAATAAAAGCCACATTTTCACTTTGGGCGCCCAGGTGCTCGCAGAGAAATGTAAGGACAGAAAAACTGCATGGTGAGGTGCTATCAGTAGTGACTCTACCCAGTGATGTCCAAACTGTATCATTCCTCTCTGAGCTGGGAGAAAATTTCCCTCCTAGTACCAAATCCCAAATTCAGAATACATGAACAACATACACCAATTTGGTACATTGAAAACTACTAGAAAAACAGCAAAGATTTAAAACTAAAAAGTATAAACTAAGCTCTTCTTATTCGACTTCATATCTGCTCTTATATTTATGCATTTTCTTATCAATAAATGGCATCTTTTCCTTTAGACTTAACCCTAGGCTATATTGCATGACCACTCTGCCATGAGTTATGGTTGCTAAATTTTTTTGGTTTTTTATGTTTGCTTTCTGAGCTTCCTCCTCTTTCTCTGGTCTTTCAAAAAACGATGTTCAGTTCCAATTTTTAAGCTGTGAAAAGTGATCAACAGTTTATTTGTATGAAGGTGCTCTATCACAACGGATGGAAAATAGAAAGCATAATGAGAAGCTGATGTGTTTGATATGACAGCTATCAAAAAGTCATCTACATTCTGGAAAATGAAGTGCTGCTATTTCCAGGATAATATATGATGTCATTTACAAAACACTTTAACTGTCACTTGTGTAGTTATATTTACCCTTTTACAAGCAAATGGGGAGAACGAAGATAAGCAAAGCCACCATGTCTGATCCAAAAGGAAATCTGATTGGAGCCACAGCTCTGTGCTTTGGGCATCATGAAGTCAAAGCAAAGTAAAAAATCATAAATACAAAATCAATCTTAAAATAGAAATTGATACTGACTTATATTTAGATGCCTCTGGTAGACTGATACATTTAACATGCTTTCTATTACTAATGCAGGACTTTGCTCATCAGAAAAGGTTTCTCTCTCTGATATAAACCTCAGTCAGTAAATGTTCCAAAGCATTAGCCATTGTTCAGAAAGGATATGAAGAATGTTCCATTTCACCAGAACATTAAAAAGCTTTCAAATAGTACAGAATGCAATTACCCAAATAAGAACCAGGTCACAGCACTGGAACTGCTGTCCTGACCCATGCACAAGCAGCAGTTGTTTTTTTTTTGGTGACTGATATTAAAGATGTGACACTGACTCAGTAGATACTCACACTGTGCAGGAGGGAGCTGTACAGCAGAATCAACAGTCATTTTAAAGGAGAAAATTAAAAACATGAATTAAAGCTTGCAGTTTGTTTTTTTAATACATTTATTACTCTAAGGCCCTGTAAAATCAAGAATGCAAGAATTATGAGGACAAGGAGCAAGTAATCAAGAGGTAATTTAGTCTATCATAACAGTAATGAAAGTCTGCAAGAGAGCAGACTTGAAGCTTTTTCCTTGTTTTCTTTTCAGTCTACTGATGGCTTAGTGTAGACCATGGTCTGAGTTTTGAAATTGTGACAGTTTGTGGCAAATGTGAAGTGACAAGAGTTTTTTCTTAGACTGTCCCTGTTATTTTAAAAAAGACCAGAAATTAATCTAACTAGAAACTGCACTTTCTTATCAAAGGTGTTTGTCTCAAAGTTGATCTGAACAAAACCACCCAAACCTTTGCTGGAGGCTGTAGTTTTCATTTCAAACGCTTCATAGTGTAAAGCCTTTGTTACAGCTCACCCACTTTGAGATGTGGGAAAGCAGCCTGCTCATTACAGAAACGTAACTCATAGACCAGTGATGGTGTGTCAGGAGTCACAATACATATTGAAAAATATATGTACTGTAATGGAAATTATTTTTCTTCCCTTTAAAGTGATAGACTGAGTGGATTATTCTAATCTTAAATATTCCTATATGTTTTATTCATCAGGAGAAAAAAAAAGAAAAAATATGAAGGAGCTCTGCACATGCTGGTAGCGTCTGAAGTCATTTAGCAAAACAAACTGGGAGTTGAAGATGTAGACTGAGCTCCAGGAAACTCCTACACAAATCCCCCAACCAGGAATATTCATTAAGTAAGATCTATGTGTTGAAGCAATGAGTAGAAATGTATTCTCTTTGTCTGCCCATGTCCTGAACAGACTGGAAACTTTACTAATTGTCTTCACAGAATCACAGAATCACTAAGGTTGGAAAAGACATGTAAGATCATCTAGTCCAACCATCAACCCAACACTACCGTACCCATTCAACCATGTCCTCAAGCACCACGTCTACACGTTCCTTGACCACCTCCAGGGATGCTGACTCACCTCGGCAGCCTGTTCAGGTGACTCCACCACTTCCCTGGGCAGCCTGTTCCAATGCCTGACCACTCTTTCAGTGAAGAAGTTTTTTGTAATATCTAATCTACTCCTCCCCTGACGTGACTTGAGGCCCTTTCCTCTCATCCTATCACCAGTTACCCAGAGAACAGACCAGCACCTGCCTCCCTGCACCCTCCTTTCAGGGAGCTGTAGAGAGCGATCAGGTCTCCTCTTATTTAGGGTAAACACCCCAGCTCCCTCAGCTGCTCCTCACAGGGCTTGTGCTCCAGACCCTTCACCAGCTCTGTTGCCCTTCTCTGGACACGCTCCAGCATCACTATGTTCTTCTTGTAGTGAGGAGCCCAAAACTGAACACAGTGCTCAAGGTGCGGCCTCACCAGTGCCATTTCATGTACCATTTCATTTCACCTGGGCTGGGATAAATATTTTATGAAAAAAACACAATGATGCATTGATTAATTAAAAGCAGAACCAAGGCTGCGTCATTTAAAAAAATGTGAATGACACTGTCCTCATGCCAGATATTGCTCTTGAAGCAAAGAAGGCCAGCATCATCTTGGGTTGTATGGGTGTAGTCAGCAGGTAGAGGGACATAAGTGATCATTCCCCTTGCCCTGGTGAGACACATCTGGAGTGCTGTGTCCAGTGCTTGCCTCCACAGTACAAGACATGGATGCACTGGAATGAGTCTAGTGAAGGTCACCAACTGGTCAGGCGGCTGGAGCACAGAACATAACACATAGAGGCTGAACAAGCCACGTTTGTTCAGCCTGGAAAATAGAAAGCAAAAGGGAAACCTTACTGCTGTCTACACTTATCTGATCAGAGGATATCAAGAAGACAGACTCTTCTTGGAGGTGCACAGCAATAGGAAGAGAGGCAATGGACACACACTAGAACATTAAAAGGTTCTCCATTCTTAGAGGTCTTCAAAACTCACCTACACATGTTGAGGTGTTTGGATTAGGTGTCCTCCAGATGTGCCTTCCAACCTAAATTATTCTGTGATTCTGTGGTTCTGTGACTGCCCTAGCACCTAACAGGTGGGGTTGGCTGCTAGATACTCTTGAATGGAGAAAAATGAAACCCTGTATTTCTTCAAAGAGGCTATATTGTGTGTATATACAGCATATTTAGACTGCTTATATATATATGAACATATAATACATATATTTAGGCTACATATACAGACGTACATATTCTAGGATAGGTAGAATTGCAATACATTACAAAATCAATTGCCTTAATATCATTCTGATCACTTTATGCTCTTTGCTATGTAAAATGTGTCTAATACTATCAGATTTCTGTTATTTCAACTGAAGTGTTTCTGTGTCAAGTCCACAGAATCCAAGTGACCAGATAGAGGGAAATATATCAGGCTATGGTGAAAGGTTGATCAGCTGATCAGCCAAGATACTTCTAACCTGTGGCATCCAGAATAATCCTCCCGGTTCTATTGTGCACTCTGAATACATCCTGAGTTCATGTCAGGATGAGACGGCACCATGACTCACCTGTACCCTTTTTTCTCTTGGAAAGAAACAGGAATGTGGGTAGAGAGGGAGCCACAGCATGTTTCAGAAACGGATGGAGAGGCATACCACGGCATGCTTCGATAGAGTGCAGGGAACAAGTACAAGTGCCAGAAATTCCAGGTGTAAATCAGCACTAATTGACTTTGACTGAAGTCATGCCTGGACTTCCTGATGTTTTGGGACTTAAGGAAATTGGAGGAAGATGTAAAATAATCCCAGAATCGGTTGTGGTTTTTTTCACTTCAAAGTTTTATTAAGGTGCTATGTCAGGTGTATTAATGGAGCAGAGTTTTAATTTAGAAAAGTATTCCCAATATTTTCCTATTATTATCTGCCTCTCCAACCTCATTATTTGCCATTCTGTATGTCCTGACTTGCCTCCTTCATTGAATCTATACTCAGTGATTTTCATCTAGGTATCTCTCTAAAATGTGCCACAGCATTTATGTATATTTGTAGATATTATATTATTATTTGCATTTCTGTCTTTGAAGCTGGCTAGTGGCTATAAGAAGTTTTGACTCTGCTTTGACTCTGCTTTTGACTCTCCCTGAAAAAGTAAGAAATACTGAGTGCTTCTTTTGATTTTAAAAACATCTCCAAGTAAAAAAATGAATTAGAAATCCATTTTCAGAAATACATATTGTATACTGTTTGCTAGAAAAAGATATATTCTGTTTTCTGCCCAGAAAAAAAAGGGTAGAGGCATATGTAATATAGGAATACAAAAGAGAGGATAGAACTCAAGATGTCAAACAGCTCTGTCAGTGCATGATATCAAAATGAATGGTGGTCAGTTAAATTCTGCTGTGTCTGGTTATTCAGGTGAAACCCAATGGTCTGGTCTCACTCTGTATTGTTCAGAATCTGTGAGACATACAGATGTTGAAAATCCTTGTTCTAGGAGAATTAAGCCTAATGATAATATTAATGGAGCTGTTTTTTCCTGCCTAGCTGAGTAAGTAAAGAATCACCAGTCTTTGACGTGGAGTAGAAGGAAAATGCACTCGTCTTCCCTTTTCCTGAATGGCAAGTGCTAGGAAAGTAAAAAATTACAGTTATGTAATTAAGTTCCTGGGGAGAATTGAGACCCCAAATTAACAACAACTGTGATTGATGATCTTGTGAGTTTGCAGAATTGTTTATGACTATAAATCATACAGAGTGTTCTTCTTCATATTAATATTTCATTATTGTTTTTCTATTTAAGAAGTTGCACAGACAATTCAAAGAGAGATCCACTAAAAAAGTCTCTTAATTATTAGACAGAGATATTAGATTGAGAAATAGATATTTGGGCAAAGAATTGAATATTATTGCTAAATAATAAGACTTCTTCAGAAATAGGTCTCTGATATTTTTAATGATTATTGCCTTTACATTTGATTTCTACGTTCTTTCCCTTCTTTTGCCAAAGGAAATAGTTGGAATTTTTTTCTTTTTTTGTTTCTTCTTCATACGATGACCTGTTTTTGCTGTTGCACACTTCCCTAAGTCATTGTGCATTAAATAACTGAGATTCTTTTAGCTTGCAAAAGTTAAAGATGACAGAAGCCACCAGAAGAAAACCTATTTTTTTCACAGACTGAGACTGAACATGTAGAAGATCACTAGATGTAGAATCACAGAATCATAGAATTATAGAATCATAGAATCATAGAATGATTTGGGTTGGAAGGGACCTTAAAGACCATCTAGTTCCAACTCCCCTGCCATGAGCAGGGACACCTTCCACTAGACCAGGTTGCTCAAAGCCTCATCCAGCCTGGCCTTGAACACTTCCAGGGATGGGGCATCCACAGCTTCTCTGGGCAACCTGTGCCAGTGCTTCACCACATATTACTGAACAGGATGTCTTTTCCCCTTTATAAAATCTTGAATTATGTGTAAGGACTTAAAAGCACACAGGAAAAAAAAGCTAAGGGGAGTTTTAAGTTTTATGCAAACCACTTCAGTCGTGTCCATGCGACAGCTTAGCTCTGAGGACTACTGTCTATGCCTCAGCTCCCCTGTAGCTAAAAAGATCTTTCATTTCTAGAGGTTTGCACAAAATATACTCAAAAGAAATAGCCAAATCCTGTGTGCTCTTCAAGATTCCAAAATGGCCAATATCTGCTAATGCACATCATCTTCCAAAATTCCACAGTTATGTATTCATCTACTGAACGATAAGACCTTCCAAAGCTTAGATGTTGAATGCTTTTGCAATCTGCTGTTTCCTTCATTTTCTTAGACACTTGAAAAATAACCTGATTAGAATTACTGGCAAAAATAAAACAAACAAAATCATTTTCCCAGTAGAGGTTGTGGAAGTCATCAGTCATCAGTTGCTAACCATAGCGGGTGTTGCAGTCTGTCTGCCTGTGTGTCATTATGAGAATATGTAGGTATTTTGAACACTGAGAAGATAAAATGAGGCTGTCAATTTTCCTGGTTTTGAATCTGAGAAAGGTAGCTTAGGAGTCATTAAAACTCTTTTTTTTTCCATTTGTACATCTGACCAAATTAAGGATCTGCTGCTTTCAGCATCTTTTCCATAAGTCTCATCTGACTCATATCCTCTCATCTGATAAGTGACATGATCCTGGTTAGTAGGTCTCACTACATAGGCTCAAATCTTTAAAAGACTGCTGTGTGGAAAAACAATTACATATGTTCTTGCCTCCATCTCGTTAGTCATAAAAGTAAGATTCCAGTATGCCAAAGACACGCTCTTTATGATTGAAATAACATATCCCTGCTTTGTGATTTCTTTCTTTTTCTTTTTTTTATTTAAGGTTGACCTTACGCTTTTACTTTCTCAATTTTTAAATGTCATTAGTCTTTGCATATTGTGCAAAGTTCTGTGAGCCACAGCTAAAATGCTACACCTCCATCGTGAGATAATCTAAGGATGGGATGTTCAGCTCACTTTCTATGCAAGGGCAAGGACTGAAGTGCAATACCAGGTGAATGCAGTTCTCTGCCTCCTGGAGCAGCCTGGTTCTGCAGGAGTAACACTAGTTCCACCAGTGTGAAGCCTAAGGTCATAAGCCCTCACAGGACTTACCTGGCCCCACACAGGAATTACAGCTTTGGCAACTGAGTAGAAGAGATGGGATACTATTAGGGCCAAGGGAGAGGAAATTAGGGTTTCAGGACACATAGACATCCCTCTCTCCTGAGGGTCAGTAGCATTAACTGTAAAAAATTCTGGCCTGTCTGCTCCTATGTTTTAATCCCTCAGACCTTTGCGAGACCATGTGTGAGTCCATGCAGCAATTAGTACTACACTGTAAAAAAAAAAAGTCTTCATCTAGTTCTCGAGTGCAAACAACATACAAACATTGTAGTAAAGATCTGGCATACTCAACAGGCCTAGTGACTAACCTTGGCCATCTTGGCAGCCATCACTCTCGCATCCTTAGTGCTGTTGGCAGGAGCTGGGTAGGTTGTGCTATTTTGGTTACATATGCATAAGCTGTAGTGACACCTTCATAAGCACATACACAGTATGAACATATACACAAAGCATTGGTAGGTGCCCTCGTTCGTTTTCACCAGCCAGAAAAACAATATGCTCTTGTTTTAGTCATATTTGAGGGGAAACAAATGTTTAAGTATGGTTAAGTTAATGATTTGGATAGCTTGGCAGGCTATATTTTGTGATTTTGGAGACTGGACATTTCTGGGAATCCTTATTCACCAAAATGTGTATGGTACTTCTTCAGGAAAAAGATACGGTGTGATTTCAGCTGCTGTATTAGAGCTGCTGTTTTCACTGTTTCTTGATGGCAGCTTAGTCTGTCAAACTCTTTGGATCTCATAACACTGAGAGATTGAATCAGACAGCGAGGTAGGAAATGAAGTTATAGATATTTGCAAAGTACGTATTTGTGAGCAAGACCAATGCTGACTGCTTTGGAAGTGGGGTAAGCAATACACACACAGTGAAGCATTCAGTTTTCTTAATGGAGCATTGCACAGCTAGAAATCAAATCACCCATCCTCACTTTATTATTTTTGTACCAATCAGTCCTGGTCATTTATATTTTCACTCCATACTGAGAAGCAGAATGAAACAAAACAATATCAGGGTTGTTAACCAGGTCATGCCTTCATCTCTGTGCCTGCCAGAACATCAGTATCGTTATGATGCTTTGCTCAGACCTGTATAATCAGAATATTTAGTAGCATCAGAATATATTTCTCAAATGGAAGTAGTGCTTTAATCTGAAAGAGTCCCAAAAAGCATTCTAAAAGCCCAAAGAGCTACAAATGTATGAAGTCCATATGCAGGCTCCATCATCCCATACTGCTGTGCAATATCCCCATTCTGTGACCAAGCCCATAACAGACTGCATCCATAATTCCCACCATATTTGCTATGTATTTATTTAAGAATTGTCTTAATACCCAATTTGAGCTGTTGGGGTGTTTTGTACTTGTTTTCTTTCCTTTCTCTTGTTGGCCTGAACAGGGCATCTGATCCTGAGAGGGACCAAATTGTCTGTGCTAATAACTGATTGGGCTTCGTTTTAGACAAATTTGCCTTCAGGTATCTCTTTGAATTTGGGAAGTGCTTCCTCATATTACTTCTTTTCTTACTTTACACAGTGCATTTGTGGTTCTGTTTATTGTTTTCTGGTGACAAATACGTCCTATGCCATCTGTCATCTCTTGTGGACATACAACAGTATTTTATTCATTGTTACTCATTCTTTGTTTCACTGTTCAGTCTTCCTGTGACCTTAGAAAAGGTTTTCCGCTCATCATTAACTGCTCCAGTTGTGCTAGTTTAGGCTGGAATAGAGTAAATTCATATAAACATAGCATCTCATATAATGTTATGTTTTGGATTTGTGCTGAAAACAGTGTTGATAATATAGAGACGTTTTCGTTATTGCTGAGCAGTGCTTACACAGAGTCAAGGGCTCTTCTACTCCTCACCCCACCCCACCAGCAAATAGGCCCAGGGTGCACAAGAAGTTGAGAGGGGACACAGATGGCACAGCAGACCCCAACTGACCAAAAGGATATCCCATGCCATATGACGTCATGCTCAGCATATAGAGCTGAGGGAAGGAGAAGAAAGGGGGAAAATGCGGAGTGATGGCATTTGTCTCCCCAAGTAACCATTACATATGATGGAGCCCTGCTTTCCTGGAGATGGCTGAACCCCTGCCTGCCGATGGGAAGTGGTGAATGAATTCCTTGCTTTGCTTTGCTTGCATGCACGGCTTTTCCTTTACCAATTAAACTGTCTTTATCTCAACCCATGAGTTTTCTCACTTTTATTCCTCTGATTCTCTCCCCTATCCTAACGGCGGGGAGTTAGTGAGCAGCTGTGTGATGCTTAGTTGCCAGCTGGGGCTGAACCACAACACCAAGAAATTACTACTCCCATGAAGAACAGTAATGATTAGCACTTTCTCATATTAGTTTTCCTAAACTGACATTTTACATTTGGAAAATGTTTCAATGTGACTGAATTTTGTAGAAAGGGAAATAGGGACAGGAGAGGTTTGCAAGTAGCTTTTTGCCACTAATGGTAGTACCTGCCAAATAGAGAGAAGTCTTGCTATAGATAAGTTAGTTGTGGTTGCTACAGTTTTGGTCTCCTGCTACCTTCTTCTGAGTGGGTGAAAAAATATTTTTTTCCCTTCCTTCTTTCTCTTTTACCTGATCTTCTGTGTGGTTCTTCTCCCACAGAGCCAGCTGGCCCTTTGCAGCAGCAATTAGCAGCTATGCCTCACTGCCTTTGGATTTAGTGGAATTTTTCAGGCACTAATAGTGATTTTCCAAACCTCTGGTATTCTGAGCAGGAAATGATAAGGAAAGTATGTGGGAAAAGTATTTGAGAAGGTGGATCATAAATTTGACAGATCTGGATTCTCTTAAAGACAGTACATTCTTATTTATTTATTTATTTATTTCCAGCAGATCCAGAAGATAAATGGTAGGGACCAAGGTTAAAACTGTGAGGTTTACGTTGCCTAATACTGGTAGGCATGTTGCTGTTTATCCCTTCCGGATTCTTTTTCCTTTCATGACAGTCCTTGGTTTATACCCTACTGGGGTTTTGTCTGTACATAAACATGAGTGTTATACACACTGCTCCCACTTCACTATTTTCTGCATTTCATAACTTCATTCACATATTATTCTGACTAGTGTTGTACCATAAGCAGATGGTGATAGTAGGGATTTTACTTGTTAATGTAAAATCATGGAATTGTAGAATGGTTTGGGCTGGAAGGGACCTTTAAAGGTTATCTAGTCCAACCCCCTGTAGTAAGCAGGGACATCTTCCACTAGACCAGGTTGCTCAAAGCCCCGACCAACCTGACCTTGAATGTTTGCAGAGATGGGCCATCTACCAACTCTCTGGGCAATCCGTCCCAGTGTTTTAATCACCCTGAATGTAAAAAATTCTTCCTTGTATCTAGTCTGCACGTATGTGTTATTTTATTAATAATATTAAAAGAAGTGCCACATAAAGGACATCCCTATTGCTGGCTACTGAGATGAATAGACTGTCTTGTGTACACACACCAGAGCAGTGTGAACTAATTGTGGCCTGGCTTCTGGCACTCACCACCTGCCAGGAATGGAGGAAAAGCTGACAACTGTTACTGCATACACAGCACAAAAAAAAAATCAAGTCACTTTTTACCAAAAAATCATATTACTCTCAGTAGTCTTTTCCTGCTTTTTGACATCCTCCTTTTCCATAGATCAGTGCTAACAGGCATCTTGCAACACACTAAATACAAGTCTGTTGTTTATATTTGGTCCCATCCAGGTGTTATCTTTTGCCTTGCTGATGCTGTCACTTTTCAGAGCGTGAAGGAATTCTAAAACAACAGCCAGAGTAAAGATAAATGCAAACTCTACACTGCCACTGTCCCCCTGGACAGCAGAGCTCTGCTGTCTGCTCGGAAGCCTGAATGTTTGGTCTCTATCACTTGTGTACTTTTCCACTTGGCAGAGGAGTGAGCTGAAGCACTGGCCAAGCTGGCTTTGTTTCATTTGTGGGTTCGTTTATGCACTAACAACATTGATAATGTCAACACAGATTTAAGAATAGTGTTTGCTAACTTGTTCTGGCTCCAAAACAACAGACTATAAAGTACTGTAGCATTTTCATAAACCTGTATTTTCCCATTCTGCCATAGAACGGGTATAGTGCTAACATTTTAAAAACAACAGTGACACCCCTCACTAAACCATAGCAGTGTTTAAGGAAACCTGGTTATTTGTCAAAAGTAGACCGGGGATCTATTTGAGCCTCTGAATCTATGACTAGCTCATATATTGACCATTTTTTTTTTTTTGGTGAGCTAGATAAAATTACATCACTTCTGTTCACTCATTCCAGAATATAGTGTGAGTATAGTCATATTTCAAATGAGACAGTACCACACCTAGTGTCTTCCAGGCCTAAGAGGAGTGGGATGAAAACCAGAGTGACTTTGCAGCTGGAAGTGGCAGCAGGCTCAAAAGGATGAAGCTGACAAAAAATTTAGTTTTCATTCAGAAAAAGACAATTTCAGACATACAGGTACTCCAGTAATATCATAGTTGTAACACAGAAATCTGAATAAAAGCAGGCTGAAGAGACAGAACACAATTAACCTGGCTTACACATATCCTATTACCCAGTCTGCAGAGGGACGTTTGCAAACTCAGCCCTGTATCATTTGGAAAGAATTTCCATTTCCCCCTCAAAGAGCCGGAGCTATTGTCACACACCGGGTTCTGGACTCAATGAACAGGTAATCTGCTCTCTGAGGCAATTACTGAATGGGGTCTCAGGGAGCCTGTGCACTATAATTAAATAAATATAAATTATGTTGCTTGAATGTGCCATCCCTGTATCATCTCAGCATGTTTGGATCAAGGGCTGCTATTATAGTGAATAGTAAACAACAAAGAATGTTCTAAGAATAGACAAATAAGCCTCACAGGCAGATAAACTGCATTAGTTTGATTTTCTTTTGGTGTGAACTAACATAATCTACTGACTTCTTGAAGTGACCCCAGTTTGCAATCATGATTTATCCTTGGGTTTCCACATAGATGTCCTGTGCCTCGTCCAACTCTCCAAATCCGACCACACTTCTAACATCTTTGCATCCTCCCTGTGACCTCTCCATTTGTGTACTTGATGGATACTCCTTTTTTTTCCAGGTCACTACACAAAACTAGATTTTTCCATGATGCCTTTTCACAAACCAAGAAACATTCTAATACTTGGAAGAAACTGCATGCATTGTTTGAATACTCTGCCTTTGATCTGTGGACCTTGTGCTTTAGTAGTCTTCTGGGACCTTAAACACACTAACACGTTGACAGCATGCAGTGAATAATTCAGGTGGAGAGCTTCCAATTCATTATTTTACTGAGTGAAATATCAGCCTTGATATAAATCGTTTTGGTTAGGAAAAAATAGACTGCATATTAGTAATTTTCTGACATCAGATGGTATTATTTTACTCGACTCTAAATGTCATACCTCAACTGTGGCCTTGTATTTATTTAAGCATATACGTGAAGGACTGCACACTATGTACTTATGGAAGGATTAAGGTAGGAAGTTTTTAGTGTGTAAAAAGAACCTTAAAGTTTTATGTTGAATTCTGATTAGAAAGAATACTTACGTTGCTTGTGAAGTTACTCCAACTCATTTGTTACATAAAAGCTATCGTGGAAGAGTGTAAACAAGACATAAAACACTAAACAAAGCAATTTCTGTTTGTTTTCTTGTTTGTAGGGGTACATGTAAAATCACCCTTAGATTTCACATGGACATTTTAGTTATTAACATGTTTTCTATAAATAGAATTAATGATAGTGATAAAATTACAGGGTTTTTTACCCATGAAAATGAATAAATAATCTTCATCAAAAACAATTAAAATACACATTTCCTACTACTGTGTAATCTGCTGGCACACTATCTTGTACTGAAGAATCCTGCTTGTCTAACCTTGATTTAATTGTGCTCTGTGCATAAGCAATGACCTCACTTGGATCATGAATCGCTGAATCAATGGAGCAAAAAGTACCACATTTGACCTTGCCATTAATGGCAAAGCCTTAGAAAGTGTATTATGTCTTTTTTAATGCAATATATACTTTCCTGACACTATTAGGCAGTTTTCATTTATAAAAAATAAGGAAAATAAATACAAGTGACATTCTAGGTACTGCTCTGTCCCTCCCCTTTAATACAAGACCCAGTTCCTAAAAAAAAATTTTTTAAAAATTCATTAATTAAAAGCTAGGATTTATGATATTAGCAAATTTTTGTTGGAATTTAAATTTCAAAACTGCATGTAGTAGGAGTTGTATTAAAACCAGTAGATAAGGACCATATAGCATATCTGAAATTGTAGTTAAGGTTTTTAGTGTGTTCAGCAGTTTTACTGGAGTGGGATTATTATATAGACATTTAATTCGAGTATAAAATCCAGCCAGCTGGCAATGAGACAACTTGGGAATATTGCTGTTGCTGTGTTGTCCCTTCAGAAATAAAATTATACTTTAATGCATAATATACCTTACTTATACATTGATGATTTCTTAATAAACACATTTAGATAAGAATTCTCTCTTACCTTTCATTTGTTCATTAGCAATAATTGATGATCACTGTCTTAAACCTTAGATGTTGAGTGCTGCAAGACATTGGCTCATTTTAGAGATACATTATACCAAAGGCAGAGGAGCTGAAATGGATTTGAAAATGTTAATAAAAATACTAATTTGTAATTAAAAGAAGCCAGTATGTATCTGTACTTAAATATACAAAAATGTGGGATTTTGAGATCTATATTTTGAAACATGCTACACTATTTAACTGCTAATAGAGTTAAAGGTATGTAATGGAAAGTATTTTTTTTAATGAGTAATTAATGTATTTTTAAATCTGACTAAGTTCCAGTCAGGAACAAAACCTGTTTTATATGTAAATTGTACATAAATTATATTGCCTAAACACTGAAGAAAAACTAGCTAACACTTTTTTGTGATGAAAATAGAGAAATTTGACAAAACTGAATTTGAATCATATTGCTTTGGTATTGCATTATAACTAAAATTATATTTTAAAATAAAAATCTAAATATTTTAAAATAAATTTAAACCTGAACAACATTGGTCTCTTTCCTAAAATGTTGGGGTTTACTTCTGCCAAATTTTTAATATAAATTGCAGGTTAAGTTAACACAATTGAGTCAAATTAAACTTTTGAAAGCAATGCTTTTCCACTGTAGTTTCTTCCATCACTTTTAATGTATAAGCCTGACATGAATTAGATGGTCCACGAATTTCAATGGCTATTTCATTACTTTGGAAAAATCTAAAAACCAGTTGCAGAATCAGAAGATTTCTTCTTGCCCTTGAGATTCACAAAATGTGATCTGGAAGTGCAGATGTAGATGCAATGGCTTTGGGAAAGACAGATAAACACATATTCATTTAGAAAAAATAAACTCTTTTATCTGTTTTTGGTGCATTTTAGTTCAGCTATTAATCCCAGGTCCAAGGGTAGTAGGAAGGGAATAGAGTTTGCTCAGATGATTCTTTATCTTCCAGAATTTGTTTGTCAGTAATAAGGTGCTGGAGCATCCATCATTCACAACTCAGATGCTATGGCAGTATGCACAGCCTAGCAGTAACAACATACCTAAAACCAGAGAAAAAATAATCAGAAAATCAAGACCTATCAAAATTAGGAAAGCATAATATAACACACCGAAAAGTAAGGAAAATTATCAAGTGAAAACTGTAGGCTTCCACACCGACTCAGATTTGGACTATATGTGAATGTTTCCCCAGGTTTCTTTAATAAAAAAAAAAACAACCACACGGGAAACACAAGCATTGCTGAGAAGGGGAACACTGTCACATCTGGTGGGTGAGGAAGGAGGTACACATCAGTGAGCAAGTCTCAGCTCTTGCTGCTGCTAAAGCAGGGTCTCGGTTCTCTGCTGCTCTGCCATGCCAGGAGAAGACCTACTGTCTGCAGAAGACAGTCAGAAGGACTACAGCTCCCTCACGTATGGATTGACTTTGGCTGAAAACTAGTGTTGGTGTAAATGAATGGCTGTAGTGGTGGGCAGGATAGGCTTTGTTTACACTGCAAAAATATCTTGTCCAGGTAGAGATTTGGCCTCTGGTAAAACGGTGGAAAGTGGTGCTTGTCCACACTATTCAGAGATAGCTGTACTAGGGCAATGTCGCCATACCGCATGCCACTTACCTTCACCACTGGCTTTCCCGTGGCATACCAGGCGTCTAAGACACCCCTTTTGTTTGCCTGTTTTTTACAGTTCAAAGTACAAAGTTCAGGTGTTCAGTGTATATTTCAATGTGAGAGTGGTTGCTTGGTATAATGTGATCCCAAAAACACATCACGTACCTTGGGATATGGCATGGGAGCACGCTGAGGTGTCTGAAGGGTGTGGATAAGGCTGGAGGACTCCGTAGGGGCAGCCAGTGCCAAATTTGGAGCAGTCAGGTCTACACTATAAATAGGGAACAGCTGCGAGAGAGAAGTGCCCCTAAAACCACTCCTGGTTCACCCTAAAGGGATCCTGCAGTATGCATGGTCAGGAGATCCAGGCCCAGAAACCAGCATGGGAGCCAAGTTGTTGGTGCTGTAGCTGTAGCTGACATCCATTCTGCATCATGCCGTGGTATATTTTGCTTTGTTTAGCAGAACCAGATGCAGGGCTGAAAGTAATAAAACAGGGTGTTGTTATTGGTTTACATTTATCTGATTACTTCAAATTGTGTTTGTTATTTTGGTTTTGGATGACCTAGCAGCATGCCTGGGAGCTGTAAGGACATTCAGGTTGATGTGACAGTGACACAGCTGTTGGGAAGACATGCTGTGTGAGCATGCCATTTCCTATCAATATGCAGTCGGTCAAAATGAATTCTTCTCCTGAGTGTGAGTGCAGTTGTTTGACAGGACACAGAGAATGAAACTGCGTATTTTCTGCACTTCGATTTTGCAGGTGGACAAGGTTGGTGTCAAGTGATGCCCAAATGGATACACAGCTGAGCAACTTCAGAGACCTTCTCTGACTCTTATGCTGAAGCCCAGAGGGGAAAGTAGATTTAGAGGTTTTCAATCACTGAGGGAATTCAAATATGATCTCTCTTTACTCTTGTGAGAGTTTTGTCTGTAGGCACAGTACTCCACAGATATCATAGAATCATAGAATCATAGAATGGTTTGGGTTGGAAGGGACCTTAATGATCATCTAGTTCCAACCCCCCTGCCATAGGCAGGGACACCTTCCACTAGACCAGGTTGCTCAAAGCCTCATCCAGCCTGGCCTTGAACACTTCCAGGGATGGGGCATCCACAGCTTCTCTGGGCAACATGTTCCAGTGCCTCACCACCCTCCCTGTGAAGAATTTCTTCCTCCCCACTTTCAATTTAAACCCATTACCCCTTGTCCTGTCACTACAGGCCCTTGTAAAAAGTCCCCCCCAGCTTCCTTGTAGCCCCTTCAGGTACTGGAAGGCTGCAATAAGGTCTCCCCGGAGCCTTCTCTTCTCCAGGCTGAACAAGCCCAATTCTCACAGCCTTTCATCATAGGAGAGGTGCTCCAAAAAAATATCCCCAAAAATATCCCAAAAAGCAAAGTGTCTCAATGTTGGGCATCCCATGGGTTTCCTCTGTGTCATGACTTGAGCAATGACTTCTCCTAAATTTTGTTTCCTTGTCATGTGGTTGTTTCTAGTACCGTTCCACCCTGCTGATTTTATCAGCTGAAGTAGTTATGCTAAGATATTTGGACCAAAAATGGTAATAAAATAGTGCTCTGACTATTTTTCAGGTTTTTTAGCCAGAGTGAGATGCCATGTTCTTTTAACTTTGTACCCTTGCAGGACTTGGACAGGACTCTGTGGTGAGCAGCCCATCTGAGAGAGGTGCTGTCTCAGAATAGTATTTTTGTGCCACGCCAAGAGAATGCATAGTTCTGACCAAATTAAAACCTACCAAGCTGAAAATGTACTGCTGTGAGGCAAGAAACAAGAAAGGTTTTCTTCCCTGCTTATTACTACAGAATATTAGTTGTTACAAAGGGTTCTTTGTAAGTATAATATCCCCAGCCCTTCTCTATTCCACCTTATCACTTTAGAAGAGTGGAAATGAGTAGAATTTTTCTCCAGTACATTCTTCACTGGAGAATGGTTCTATTTTGAGGGCTTTTACTGCATTGTAGAGGTCATGCTGGCATTTCTGAGAGCTACTTCAGACTTCTTCAAAAATTTTTCATTATGTTGTTTTCTGTTGGGAACTATAATTCTTTAGGCTAAAACCAGGAGGAGATGGGATGCTCAAGAAAAAAGTTATGGGAACAAAATTCGTATTCTTATGATACCTCCCCAAAATACGCCACAGGAGTGCTCCACTGTTATGATCTGAAATGTCATTTAAAAGAAGTTTACTGTCATTCAGTTAAAATTCTGCAAATGTAGCCGTCTTTACTGTAATTCTGTTGTAAAGTTCTTTTTAGGTTTACTGTAATTATCACTAACTACTTATATTACTAAACCAGAATTGATTGATAATGGCATTTTTACATTGAGCTGTACATAGTAATTGGACAATTGTACTGTGTAGATGGAACATTAAATTCACTGGAAACTGTTTCTTTTTGAGATGAGTTCAAAAATGAAACTTCAGAAGTTACTAAAAGCATCATTAAAAATTTACAGACAGTCTGGAACACTAACAGTATTTTCTACAGAAAGACCAAGTCATCTTTTCTCACCTTCAGCCTCTCTTTCTATCAAAGAGAATCTGCTAAATCATTTGTGCTGCCAGGCAGGTTGAAAGTTGAGGCTTCAGGACTGAACAGAACTGAGCAACACTTCATAGGTTGCAATTGCTGGAATATGTATCTCACTAGGAGCAGAAGATTTTTTCGGGTGTCCAGTGATCACAAGCACTTGATGATCACAAGCTAATAGGTGATACAATTTAGTGCTATTGATATATGCAACAATTTCTCTATTATTTGCTTTAGTTATTCTTGTTCCAACAGCCCACTTAACAGCTCCTCTGTGTTTATCTAGCAATTTCCAGCAGTGATAGCAAATATACATCAAGCCAGTTATGGTTTTATTCTTTATATACTAACTATATCTAAGCTATATTTAGATATATACCTAGAGTATAAATTTCTCTTTCAGGTACTTATATAGTATCCTATTGAATATATATCAACTCTAATGATCTTCTGTGTCTTTTACCCTATGTTCCATGGGCTTATTACTTCTTTTACAAAGAACTACTTGGTCCTTCTAGATTTATTTGATGTCCTTCTTATTCTTGTACTGCAAGAAAAAAAAAAATGTCCAGTGAATCACTGTCCCCTTTCCATGACATTAATTGTTTAATACACACCTATCATGCCCCTCCCTTCCCGGGTCATATTTTCTGGCATTTTTGTAATTCTTTTGATTGAGCTATAGGATCCCTTCACAAAAACATCTGTGGTAATAATTGTCCGGTCATATTTTGTCTACTACTGCTCATTTTTTCCCTTGTTAGCCTGACAAAAAATTTGAATACTAAATTCCTGCATTCCAGTTTCTTTGTGCTTCTTACCAGCTTCTGATAATTTCAGTATTTGCATTTATGTATTCTGATTTTTTCTCTTCATAAAAACATAGCAAACAGTCAATGCTATATATTATTTTTTACCACCAATTAAACACAGAATAAGCAATAAATCAAAATAAAACCAAACCATGAAACTGAGAATCCAAACATTCTCATGTGCCCATCTCCATTCCAGAATATGAGTCCATTCCTGGGTCCTTTCCCTGTGAGCATCTGAAGATACAAGGAACAGCAGATCCTAAGACCAACAAAATCAATTCGAGAGAAAAATCAGCTCTGTAGCTATTGCCATGACACTCTGCATTTCCAAACCAGCCATTTAGCTGAACCAATGTAAGGGAGAGAGGGGAGGATCCATTCCAAGAGGTTTTCTGACGTAAATCCTGCTCTTACATCCAGAAGTGTAATTTCAGTGTCAGTGAGCTAGAAATCAGCATTAAGAATCATTATCAGAGAGTGCTTAGAACTGGAGTGCAACTGTGGGAAAGACCTACTACTTCTTGCCCGTTGCTGTTTCAGAACTGAATCCACGTTCTTCAGCAAGTGACACGCTTGGAAGAGGCAGCAGCTGACAAGCCTGGAGTTGAGTTGCAGGCCTCACTTTTTGGGGTCATTTCCTGTGGCTTTCACAGAAGCAACGTTCTAGTTCTGCATTAGACGTGCAACCTTGCATTGCCTGAACTCTAGCCTACTCTGCAGAGGCTAAATAAAGAACTTGGAAAATACTGTATGATTCAACATCAGTTTCCACTGGCTCCTTTATACTCCAGATTCCCTGGTTGGAGAGTGGGTTTAATATGTTGTTGTAAAGTCACATCCTGACCCAGGGCTGTCCTTTGGCATTCGTACTGCAGCAGAGCTGTTACAGCACTGTACCACTGACAATGTCCTCGACCTCTGGGATTTACAGCACACTGAAGTATGCTTTTTAATCTCATTTGATTAGTCTTTTTAGATAATGTCTCTATTCTCCACTCCTTTTCTTAGAAAGGAGAATTTAGTGTGATAATTTAAGCACTGCATCTGTGAACTCTGTGTTACAGGAAAAAGTAGTCATTGCCAAGAGGCAATGACAGAGAATCAGAAAAGAAATTATGTGGCAAAGAAAAACAGCAGCACAGGGTTATGCATTTTTGCTTTTTATCTGTGCCTCTTCCCAAAAGTTTTCTTAGGCCTGTCACACTAAACATACTCCCACGGCTTTGGGGCAGCAGTGTATATCTCACTGATGACCCACTAGTGTTCAGTTACAAGGATGTTATGGACCCGTAATATTGTTATTGCTGATAGATGACTATTAGCAGTGATAGTAATATTACTAGCAATAGTTATGAAAGATTTTGCCCTATGAAACGCAGGACCTAAACCACTATGGATTTTATTACTTATGCCTGTCTTTAGAGGGGTTTTCTATTGCCTGAATACTGAACTCTGGTGTCTGTCCCTGAAGAAGAATTCCATGTCCAGGAGAATTCTAACTCTGTGTTTAGGTTAGAAGACAGAGGTGCCTCAGAGAGCCTATCCAAAAAAACCCCACACTGAAGCATCTGTTATGGTTGGCTTTGTCAGGTGTAAATCCTCCTGACACAAAATACGCTAACACTGAGAAAAATATTGGCTACTTCTGTATGTTAGAATAAATCAACAAAAAAGGCACTTGAATGTATTCAGGACAAAGTGGCACTCAGGGCAGAATACAGAAGATTAAGTAAATAGCCATAAGAAGAAGAAAATGGAGTGACATTACACTATTCTTATGCCTGTTTTCAATTTATTTTTTTCTTTTTCATGTTAATAGCTTTTCTCTAAACATTAAAATTAAGCTGTGCTCTGTCCATTTCTCTGATTTCTTTTCCTTGCCATGGGGATGGTGAAAGAGCCATTTTGTCCGGAAAACCATCTACTCAAATTAATAATGATTGGGCAGAAAGAATTAGTGTATGACTACTTTCCTCTAAATTAATCATTATGTTTAATTTAAGTTGATTAAACCATCATCTCCTGTTCAGAATTAGTTTGCTTTTAAAACCTGCCAGGATTATCACTTGTAAGAGCAACTGGCAACTCCTCTAACAATTGATTACATGCAGTACATGAAATAATTGTAATATCCAAAAAATGAGTAGCGGTTTGAGCAAAGTCTGGTCTGGATTTGTACAGTACACAACAAGGGAAGTCTTATTTTATCTGAGATGTCTAGGCATTGCTGTAATAAAATGATAAAATACAGTCAATGCTGCATTATTTTAACATAGCCATATTAGAGTGAGGAAGTACAAAGGCAGTATGCACCAGTACAATTTTTCTTGGAGAATGCTGTATAACTGTAAATGTGTACTCACCTACTCTGGTAGCAGGCAGGACCAATGACATAAAACAATTTTTCTTCTCCTGCAACATAAGCCCACACTTTTAAAGCAGGGCATATTATAAGATAATACGGATGATTTTATTCTCTATACCAGCTTGTTGTTGCACCACTCCATCACCTGTTTGTCGACGTGAAAAGTGAAAACCAAAAGCTGTTTCACACTTTGAAGCTGTGGATTTTTTGGCACCATACTGACTTGTCAGTCAGTCTTTCAGTACACAACCAGTTCAAGTATAACATGTTGTAAATTCCAAAAAACACAGAAGTTACCATCCTGCATTGCTTTTAATTGTCAATGCCAGATCTAGCAAGGCTGTTTGTCTGGCCTGCAGGCTTCATCAGGATGGCGGTACGGTTACGGCTTAATGCAGCAGGGTGATAGTGATCCTTCACTGAATCCTTAACTGGGTAGCCTAGCTATGGAAAGTACAGACTGCTGCTTATATGTCTTCCAGCATTTTATGTGTGCTGTAGGCTGCTGAGGTCTTAGCCAAATTAAATTATTTTCTGCCCAGATGTCCTTATCTTAGTCAGAAATCTGAGGGTTTTGTCATTCCCTCTTTGTGACAAAAAACCTATGAACTAGATCCCAATCTCTTCTGAAACATTCGACTGAATAAAATAAAACATCACTGACGTGTTCCAGCAGTCTGCAGTGAGAGCATTTACTACATCCTCCGCTGAGACTCATAATCCATAATCTAAACATTCATCAAAACCACACATTGATAGTGCAGCTGATCTTGCAGATATGAAACCCATACACACTAATGATTATTTTTGTTCTGCATGACAGCTTGTACAAAAACACTGAGATGTATAAATGGTGGCTCTTAACAAGTCACTAATTTTTACTTTTTTTTCCTATCATTTTTAACTGCAGTATATTTTTGTAGAAAACAGAATATTCTCCTGTGATTTCTTGGTGCATATGCAAACATAGGGATGGAGTTGTTTTTGCTTCAAGTGATTCCTAGATAAAAGTGGGCAAGTAGTCTAGTTACAAGGACAAGCGTATTTCTTGGTAAAAGAATAGGAGCACAGAGAGAGTGTGTATATGAGCAAGCTTGAAACTTGCACAAATACTTTCTTTTTCATTGAAAGTTGAAGTATTTTATACATTCTTCTTCAAGGTTACAGGAGATGTTTGACAACTGTGGACACAAATACTAGCGTATATCCTTGGTAGAAAATATAGGAATCAGTG
This sequence comes from Eurypyga helias, assembly GCF_000690775.1. Lineage (NCBI taxonomy): Eukaryota > Metazoa > Chordata > Aves > Eurypygiformes > Eurypygidae > Eurypyga > Eurypyga helias. Next base: position 33,420 of record NW_010258432.1, read on the forward strand.
CTTCTGAAGGCATGGTCCTTCTGGAAATGCTTTCCTTGCTGCAGAGAGTGCTCTCCATGCTGTGCTGCCTGTTTCCTGCCAGCTCTAAAACAATGTGGAGAATTCGATTTAAATATTTTACAAGGCCATCTAGAATTAAAACCAAAAAAATGGATAGCTCTGTTCTTCTTTGGACATGGTGAAGAAAATCTCCTGCTTGATTTTTCTCTATCAATCTATACCATATTAAAGTCGATCCTCAAAGATGTTTTCATTTCAAATTTCAGTAACTGAGATTCTAAGCTCTCAGCCAAATTTGAGTCAGGACTGGAAACCAAATACAAGGTTCTTTTTTTCTCCTTACAATTAGTAAAGAGGAAATTAATAACAAATTCATTATGCATTTTTTCTATGAAAAATATATTCTGAATTCCCAAATAATACTAGAAAAAAATTAATACTTTGATGACAATGTTCACATCTAGGTCTCAGTAACACTCACTTTCCTGAGGCATACTTTAGCTACCAATCTGGCTGAATACCATCACCAGTAATCTTATAACATTCAACTGTAATATCAGACAGACCATTTTTGTGCACACAATTACTGAAAGTAAATAATCCAATCTACGGAGAAAGCCATAGACCAGAAGTAAGGGAAATTAATGTCTGCCTGTCTGTCTGTTCCGAGGTAGAACTGCAGCTTTGGTGCTTAAAGTAGTTCAGGCTGTGAGTTTACAATTTCTCTCCTTAGGTATTTCACAGACATATAATTGCCTGTATTCTGGAATTAGATTACCAGCAGAGGCCCCCTTTTCTTTTTCCTCCCTCCCCGTAGCAGGCCCTTATTCATATCTGAGCATTACCAGAGTTATTCTCATCTTTAAAAGCTTTGAAGGATATTCACTCCTGTTTTGTTACCTGCAGCTGGTTTGTGAGATGAGATTGCTCTGCCTCACAGTCTGATGAGTGCAAGGAGTTAAACAATTCAGAAGCCCATTTATTTTTTCATACTCTCCCATCCACCAGAAGACTCCCCATTAAGATTCAGTTGGTATGATTGTTGCTGACAGATGTTTTTAGAGATTTATTTTAGACCTGTCTGTCTCTCCTTTGGTGGCATTTTCCAGGTTCAGAAAATGTAAAATTAGGATGATTCACCAAAAGTTTAAAAGCCTTTTTTGAAGGGAATTTAATAGAAGTCACTAAGATTTGCTAAAGGCTGTACAAGGCAGAGAATAAAGACAGATCCTGCCTGAAAGAACTCAGTTTACAAGTGAGGGTGAAGAATCTCAGAAAAGCCTGAAAACCTCCTCATTTTATGTACCAGCTGTCCAAATACAATGCCTTGGAAACCTGAAGTGAGAATGGAGTAATGCCACAAACATGTAAAGATAGAATTAACCTGTTCAGATGAGAATCGCAGGCAGTTTTAACTGAGCTACTGGCACTGCGATCTTGCTACGGTTACAGGAGAGCAATAAGCTTGTTCAGGGCACAAGTGTTAATGATGAGGGGACTTGTCCTGATCTGAAACAGAGCAACTGGATCACCCCTCAAGGTGCCAGCTTCCCCCTGTTGATTACGGAGGGGCCTGGGGTGGCTGTTCAAGTGTCACTTTTTCCACTGCTGCCATTTGAAGTTACGTGAGATGAATCCCACCCCAAGCTACTAGCTGGGCCTTGCAGACAAAGTGCAGAAAGGTACACAAAGGTGTAGGGAGGTTTGTCCAAGTCATGTGGGACTTCAGACCAAAGCCTGAAGGAAAATGAAGCTTTGCTGACCTTCTGTTTAATTCCCTGGTAACCAGCTTAACCAGCAGACTCCACACACGACATTTGTGGAAATACTTCACTTTTTAGGAGGAGGATGGTGAAACTATTGAATCACACCATGGTCACAATTAATTTCTGATTAATTTTCCTTATTGCAAAAATATTAACCTACAGATCTGAAGACATATTCCTCTTGCTACTTTTAATTTCCACCCTGGATTCTAGAAGAGATTTTATATGTGTCAGTACAAAGTAGGAATATAAATGATCCTAGCAGTATCTGGCTATGATTTTCTATATTATTCCATTTGCATTTTTTTCCCCCCCTTTGGCTAATCTTCTCCCAGGCTTGCCTTGGAATACACAACTCTCCAGTATAATCTCACCATTAAAAGCCTCCCCTTTATGGCTTGCATTGTCTGCCAGTGAAGACCATGCAAATCTTAATAATGGTTTTGAAAAACACTTTTGCATACCTTCTCTTCAGATAATTTGATACTTTATTTTAAATTGTTTGCCTTCAGATATAAAATTAAGTTTATATACCTGAAGGTTTACTGTTTGAAATAATGATTGTATCCAATTGCAATTGGATGTATTTAATTTCTTGTACCTGCAAATTGTATTTAACTGAATTATCCTGTGAGCTTGGCTTCCATGAAATAAGTATGAACTCAATATTCTTTAAAAAACTTCATCATTTGATCTGTAGCCTTCTCCTAATTTCACACACTAAAGAAAATTAAAATATTTGTCTCTGAGTGGAATGGTGAATATATACAGTTGGGGAGAAGAATAAACTAGAAAAAATATATAAGTTACTACTTTGTAGTTTAAGTCCCAATGAGATTTGAAACAGGTCAGTAGCCCAGCTGATATTGAAAATCATTTTTATTACAATTTATGTTCTTTTATATAATGAATTGCTTTGAAAAACACTCTGCAAAGACTCTTTAAAGACCTCTTGGCCACTGCAGACAAGCAATGGAAAACCATCTTCTTTTTCTGCACTTCTTTCTATGCTTGCCCCAGCCTGAGCAACACTAAGGACTGATCAGGCACTTGGACAGTACTCGGGCATCATGAGCCCATTGGTAGGTCAGGAGTGGGTTTGGGGAGGAAATATAAGTAAGTTTTCCCCTTGTTCCACTTATTTCTGCATGTAGGAGCTGTCTACGTCGTGATATGGGTTTTGTCCTGGACCACCCACCCCAACATGTGCGACTCCCTCTGTGCAGCAACTACAGAAACCATGCATTGCCTCTGGAGATGGTGGGAAAGGCAGAAGTCTCCTGTGTGGAAGATTTTTGGCATTACCCTACTGTCACAGGTGTCACCTATAAAGTGCCATGGAGGCTGGGAGAAATGTAATGACATTGTGGAGCCTTTCACAAAGGGAAAAAACAGCTGGCAATGCCCAGTTCCACTGCCTGCCAGCTGCCTGCTTTTATAGGCAGCTGCTTTTATTACATGCACCCTAAGCTGTAATTACATGCAAATACTTACTCATTTCCCCTCTATTTGCACCGTTTTCTGCAGGGTATTAATATAATTCATTTCATTCCTGTCTATATTAATAATGCTCTGTAAATACAAATGGGAAAATTCAATTTTAGAACAGTAACAGGACTCTTCATATAGCCCATCTTCTTTAGAAGGTTATTACACACCTCAAGTGGTTGATGTCACACCACCGTCAGCTTCAGAGCTCATAAACTCACCAGAGCTATGCTGTCATTATCCAAAAATGCACCATCCAGAATGTCTTCTCGTTTCCTGACACCTCCACACCCAGGCACCATGGCTGCAGCTGCCCCAGCATCCTGGGCAACTGGTCCAGGGGGGTTTGCAGGCACCTGGAGACCAAAGGGACCTTGTCCTCTGGTGTCCTGCTGCCAAGCAACGGTCATGCTGACCTTCTCAGGTTGCCACGGTGACACCTCCAGTGCGAATGTCACCAGATAGGGGATCCAAAACAATTTGCTCTTGAGAAATAAAGTTCTGGTAAAGCTGACCTTCAGAAATGGGTAATTTTATTGCTGTCGTCAAGGAACTGTGTTTTTTAGAAACTAAATTTCTTTGTAAGAAGATGTAAGTTTTTACATTAATTCATATTTGGGCATATGCCCACTCTGCCAGGGGTCACCCACAGCCACAGTCCCTCAGGGTTGTCCTTTCCCTGGCAGGGGGGGGGGGGTGGGGCGGC
>NW_010258432.1:37410-49556 GCF_000690775.1 Eurypyga helias
TTTCCTACGGGATATCCTTGCCCTCTTGGCCTGGAGTGTCCTCAGCAGGGTGTTTGCAGCCCTTCCTGGCTGCCCATTTCTTTCTGACCTATGTGTGAGCAGGGGCACTGAGTACCTCTCCGACTGGCTGAAATTCAACGTGTGACGTGACCAGTTTTGTTTCAATTGGGTGCAGTTGACTAGAGCAGCTCTTGACTGGCACCTGGTGGATCATGACTTCTCAACGCACATCAAAATGCAATTACTGTCTGCATTAATTTTCACTTTGCATATTACAAGTGCAAGGCTTTGTCTCCCTCTTCACTCCAAGCCTAACACCAAGCCTTTGCCTTGATGTTTGCTGAGCCTTCTCTAGATTCCCAGCCATAACACTCGAACAAGTTCCCAAGGGAGATTTCTTCTTGGAGCCCAACACTTGGGCATGACTGGGGATCTTGGGATATGGCTGAGTCAAGACCAAGATCTTGTGGCCTTGGTTTATGATTAGTATTTTGAGAGAGGCAACATGTATGGCTTCAGTTGGAGTGTTTCAAAGGGTCTGATCAAGAAAGGGGTGAATTGCAAAGTCAAATCATTTGTAGTAATTTCTTCAACAGTGCGATGGGTAGGAGTCTTGAGATTAGGTTCTGCCAAGGCCAAGGTCTTAAGGCCAGAGATAGCTTCAGGATGAAGCAAGAGACAAATTCTAGGGTTCCAACTGGAGTGAAGCTGAAAAGCATCTGCGCAAGGAAGGGGTGGGCAGTTTAAAAAATGGTCCCCTTAGAACTTCGTTAAAGTGATGAAATCAGGGGGTCTTGAGATAAAGTTTAGTCAAGCCCAAGGCTGGCTTAGGTTTACGTTTAGCGTTGGAGTTAGGAGAAACAAAAAGCCTGTGGCTCTATTGTCGGAGGGGCCATGGGCTATAGCTGGAGTGTGGTAGCTGCAAAGGGCCTGCCAAAGGAGGGGGTGAGCTTCAAAGAGAAATAATTCTTGGGAACTTGACTGAGGGTCTTGGGGTAAGGCTCAGTCACTGACATCTCACAGGACTATGTTTAGGCCTAGGGTTTATGGTTAGTGGTTATGGTTCATGCAGAGACAAAACCCAGAGCTCCAGTTGGTGCTGAGATGCAGCAAGGTTGCCAGCGGAATGGGTGAGCTAAAGACAGAAATCATTACTGACATCTTGTGCAACACTATAGTGCTGGACATTTTAGGCTAAAGGCACAGCTGAAACTAAGAGGCCTCTGGTCTCAACTGTGCACTATTCTATATCCCACATGATGTTACTCTTCAATAAGTTCCCAGAAATTGTATATTTTGGAGCCCTCTCCTCCCTTTGGCAGCTTCAGCCTCACTGGAGCCTCAGGCTTTATCTGTCACTAACCATAACCTTAACCACAGGTTTTGTCCTTGGCTGGGCCTTAGCCAAAATTGCTCAGACATGGCTCGGTTTAAGAAAGTGTCCTGGTTCTGGGTGGGATAAATATCTTCGTAGTAGCTAGTATGGGGCTTTGCTTTGGGTTTGTGCTGAAAACAGTGTTGATAATATAGATGTTTCTGTTATTGCTGAGCAGTGCTTACACAAAGTCAAGGACTTTTCTGCTCCTCACCCCATCCCACCAGCAAGTAGGGCCAGGGTGCACAAGAAGCTGAGAGGGGGCACAGCTGGCACAGCAGACCCCAACTGACCAAAAGGATATCCCATGCCATATGACGTCATGCTCCGCGTATAGAGTTGAGGGAAGGAGAAGAAAGGGGGAACATTCGGAGTGATGGCATTTGTCTCCCCAAGTAACCATTACATATGATGGAGCCCTGCTTTCCTGGAGATGGTTGAACCCCTGCCTGCCAATGGGAAGTGGTGAATGAATTCCTTGCTTTGCTTTGCTTGTATGCATGGCTTTTCCTTTACCAATTAAACTGTCTTTATCTCAACCCACGAGTTTTCTCGCTTTTACCCTTTTGATTCTCCCATCCCACCGGGAGCTTAGTTGCTTAGCACCAGCTGCCTGAAGCTTAGTTGCCAGCTGGGGTAAAACCACAACAGAATGTTTCAGAGGACTGCTGCAATGCTGTGCAATAGTATTTCTGTTTATTGAAGACTCTATTCTTGGTATTCATGGTATTTTTAATGGCGTATATCTCACCACGCTACTTTATTTTGACGAGCATAAATGAAGTGTCTCTGAACGAGTCTGTGACCTCTTCATTCCAGTTATGTAAGGATACAACTCTTGGTGAATTTTTGCCTAGCATAATCATAATAAAATACATAGCATTTCCATCTCAGTTGGCAGCTTCACAAAACCTGATAAATATAAATCAATTAATACCTGTTGTGCTAATTTTCCTTTAATAATCCATATTTTAATGATTAATCTGACCAGCACTTTTGTAACCTGCATGCTTTCTTTGAAGAATGTGAGTGGAACTCAGCCACCCCTCCTGCCATGCCAGTAGGTCTCTTTGTGTTGCTGCTGCTGCTGCTCTGAACACCAAATCCGCAAAAGGGCCCTAGGCCAGTGGTTGCAGCAGCTGGACCAAGTCTCAGAAGATAGGAAACAACTGGAAAGGGAGGGAGAAGAATTCCTGCATGAAAAGAGCTTGAGAGTTTGTGGGGGAGAGAGAGGATCTGTAAGAGTCATGGACTGTACTGTCTTACTGAGGTCCTGGGCAGTTACATTATCCTCTTGTTTCCTCTTACAGGAAAGTATTGAGTCCATATATAGTTGTTTCTAATCTAAATTAGGTATTTGTCTTCTTTCTTGAGTAGGAAGTGACATTTTTTTAATGCCTCAGTTACATTCTCTTGTTTGTTTTGTTTTCTTCGCTTTGTGATTGCTTTGAACGTACAGTGAAATACTTCTGCATGGTTCAGTCATTTGCTTTGCCCTGAAAGTGCAAAGTGGAGCAGTGAACTTCGCACACTTCTGGGGGTAATGCCTTCCTTCTATGATATATTTCACGAAAAGTCAGTGAAATAGCTTGCAGAAACATAGTCAAGGGGTAAATTTGTGATGAATTATAAAAAGATTATAAACCAAAAGAGGAATAAGATAGAGACAAAAGTAGTGAGGGAAATAAAACTTAGCGGCAAACAAACTAAAAGAAATAGGTTAATTCTCTAGGAAAAAAAAAAAAGGAAGACAGCAGAAGGGAACAGTGTGAAAAGAGAGAAGTGGAATAAAAAGGACAGTGAATAGGTAGCAAGGGGTGGGAAGTGAGGGAAGTAGATGGTTGACAGAATAATCTAACTACACAAGACCAGGTCATGATTAACAAGTAAGTAGAGAGACAGTCATAAGAATGGTGAAGACACCGCTAGGAAGAAATTATTTAAGTGAGATAAAGCAATCACACAGAAAAAACAGGCTGATTATCATACTACCAAACACAGCTTTCCCTTTACTTGGATGTTTGCATCATCTTTGATGTATTTGCATAAGAACTGGCCTTAGCTTAACTTCTATGCATATCTCAAAAATACAGTTTTTTTATATTTGTAGCAAAGTTATTAGAGAAATCCTGGTTTGCAACTCTGCAGAACCAATGCTTACGGCAGTCTATTGTTCATACTTGCCATGTAAGGGATTTTAATGCCCACAATTACCTCCAGTGTGAAGCTACATCTTGTTTCTAGAAAGTCAAAAGTGAAGCCAGGACATTCTTCTTAGATGTGATTTCTTCTTCCAGTCAGAATGCTAGGTAGAATGAAATAACACTTCCTGTCTCAAAGGCCATTCTTGAGAAATCAAAATGTAGTTCCAGTAAAACTGACAAGATCAAAGATCATATGCCTGTGCCCAAGTTCTGCAGATTTGTGTTACTAAAAACTGAAGGACATCGGTAATTCTGACAATCTCATCATTTACTGAAGCTGCTAAAAATGAAGGTGTCTATCTTAGTCATGGAATTTAGAAATATCAATTTTACTCTTTCTGTGCTTGTTGCAATAACATAAGTGTACTGCTGTGGCACATGCCTGTGTGAAACTAATTCAAGTTGAAGCTAACTTCTATGCACCAAACTGGGGTTTATGCAGAGCAAAATAATTGACACATATTCATACACTGCATTTTATGGATGGACTACTGACACAGATTAGCGTGGCTCAAACCAAATTATTTTGAGATTGATTTTGCAAATCCCTTCTGTCATAGAATTAATATTTTAATACAACTACATTCCCATAGCTAGAATACTTTGTATTTGATAATCAGTTCTCTCTTACTTCTTTTTATTATTCCAAACTCAAGTAGCAACTTTGGTTTTATTTATTTCTTTTTTTTAATTATGTGATAAGAGGCACCTTCAACTCTATCTTTAATGATCAAATTCTGTAAACCAGAGTCTTCAAAGTGTGATGTTTGTATCAAATACTTGTCCATTGTTTGACACTTTTAGGAAGCAGCTGTGTTTTCTATTGGCTGCTGAGGACTGTTCTGCCAGGCTTTGCACTGAGAACTAGAGAGTTAAGTCAAACTCTGCACAGGTCAGTGCTGCCATAGCAAGAATGTTTCCAGAACGTGAGCTTGTTTGGTTGAAGCTGTCTCACACACTTCTGCTCTACCCTGTGGCTTTCAGGATTATCACGGTCCTCACTTCATATGGTGGAGGAAAAGGAAAGGAAAGAGGGAATTTGTGACTTCCTGAGAATGTGATGCTGGCAGTGAAACCCTGGGAACAGTTCTAGCAGAGAGGAGGTTTGAACTAATTATATCTTCTGTTATCTTTATATGCTTTATTAACAAGTGCCAATAAAAATTTTAAAAAACCCAAACATCAGGAAGTAAATGAGTTTGACTTCAACTTAATGTGTGGTCTGTGCTTGTAAGTTTGCAGAAGTGCTTGAATTATGGTTTTTGGACTTTTCCAAATTCAGCTTTGAAGATGTGAAACTGAAGAGAACCTGACATGGGTGATGGAATAGCAACAGCAAGTTCACTGGAAGTTATAAAGCAGCTGCAAATGTTGGCTTCAGTCCTGTAGAAACAGCAGAAGCTGTTCCAGCAACAGATGGTCTAGAGGCTCTCATTTATTCGTGGACTGCTAGCATGTACCTGCCCATGTCTGTCTGCAGTGGACGGATGTGGTGAGGGCACAAGAACAATTGTCCTGGGTCAAAGATGCATCCAGCCCTGTATCCTGTCTCCGACAGCGGCCAATACTATCTCAGAAGAAAAGCACCAAGAGCAGTTCCAGGGGAAGAGCCTTTTCTCAGTAACCTAGATTTTGGCTGTTCCTGCTGCAGTGATTTGCCTTGAATGTTTGCTGTCAGTTCACCCTACCATCTATGCTACTCCAATTCTTGAAGTTGCTTTTGAGTGGAAAAGGATATTACTTTCCAGGGGAAAGCAAAATAGAAACCTTAATGCTAACTGCCCTTCCTTCTCCGGTGGAGATGGAAGGTGCTGAACCTACCTGTGACCTCCAGATGGTGTAAACGACCATCTGGGAAAAACTGATTCTTTAGTTGTCATGAAATGCTGTAAGTGCTCCAAAAAGCCCAAGTTTGCTCACCTTAGTTATCACCTCAGACAGCTTCCCAGGAGATGCACAGCTCACAAGCAAGGATGGAGATCTCACCAAGGCCATACTTGGTTCTTGAATTGTACTCAGCTAAGGGCAAGCTGACATAATTTCAGGTGGTCTGACCCTCTAAGTCCTACTCAGCAAAAATGGGAAATGTAGAATTGGATGTGTAAGCTCCCATTCAGCCAAGCATTTAAGGATGAATTTTGGTCCTGTTGACTTAGAAGAGAAATAAGTGTGTGTTTAACAGTGCTGCTGAACAAGTGATATTGTTATCTACTTTTGAAGTTTTTATAGGCAACATCCATTAACTTGAAGGGAAGTAGGTGTGGGTTGGGCCTACACTGAACAGTTTTGATCACCAGTCTGAAAAATATGTAAGATAATCTACTGCTCTTCAAAGTAACTAGTATATCTCTACCACAACCAATACTTCTCTACAGAAGCCTGTTTCATAATTGTGTAATTGCAAGATTTTCAGCAGCTTTTATTAACTTCTTTTTCCTTCAAATCACAAAAGTACTTTGTGTTGCATTATCCTGATACAGTGTGAAGGCTTTTCTTTAAATAATAGTTCTTAGCAGTCTTGCTAAATTGTAACCCAAAGGAGCACTTGAGCCACTGAAACTCCTGAAAACATAGCTTTTCATAAATTTGCTGCCAATGACACATACATCTATTATCAAAAAACTAACATGTAGACGATAGTAACAGGTGCCCAGAATAAGTGGTTTCACAACCTCCACACTATTTTAGACACAAAGATAAGGAATATATATATAGCAACAAAGAAGTTTCCAAACATGGGAAAATAAGTGAGTTGTAAATATGGAAACATTAAAGCTACATTAAAGTAATCTTGCTGTATTCACTTATAATGTTGCAGCTCTGCAAAAAACTCATTCATTTGAGAAAAATGTAAGTTTGTATGGCTGATGGATTACAGCCTTGGTAAAACTAAAATTATTAATAATCTCATTTATGTTTAATTTTATTAGTATTAATTCATTAGATCAGTTGGATAAACTGTTCCCTTCAATTCTTCCTAAAAGGAACAGCTATAAAATTGACAAGGCAGGCAGGAGATTAGTGATCAATATCAAATTAGTCTCTTAGACTAATTTGACTGTTAACTGTGACTAAGACTGGAGTTTAATTACAACCACAAGAAACATCAGCATCATGTAAGGGAGGATTTGACTGTTGTTGAGTCAGAGCACAGTGGTTTTAGTTTGACAGGGAGTCATTTTGCATTGGGTTTTCAGCACAAAACAATCCTGTGAAGGGTATTTAACAAAAGTCTTCATAAAAACTTGAAACAATGTTGCACTAAATTTAAACAGGAAATTATGAAAACATTTTGCAGTTCAGCTCAGAGTGGGTGAAACACCTTAGAAAAAGAAAAAGCCACGTTGCTTCAAGCTAAGTCAGAGAACAGCTAACTTGCAGACAGAAGCTGCTGAAAGGGAAGCACTTGAGTATTCTGCAACGAGGAAGCTTGCAAGAACTGTGCTTCTCATTCAGGCCAAGCAGGGCAGTAAACCACTTCCAAAGACTCAGAGCTACTGTGTGTAAAGAAGTGGTGTAGACAGCTCAGCTCACCCTTGAGGTTTGAAACTGGTGTTGCTGGTGAAGAGCCAAGCAGCCGTTGGGACTGTGTGCAACCTCTGCCCAGCGAGGCTCACCGCAGCAACTGGTGAGATGCCCGTCTGGTGTACAGGGACATCCCTTCTGCCACTCACAAGCCAACGACGTTGTTCTGCTGGTCCCATGTGTGGGCCATTGGATATACTTCCTTCCGTATTTGTAGAGCGGGGCAAAGATCCCTTGGTGGACTGCGGCTCAGCGGCAAGATATTTAAAGGTTGGGCAAAGAGCCAAGTGTTTGTAGTTAACACTAAATAATCAGCAGCACAACATACCATGAATTATCACTAACGGTTTTTCTCAGTGTGGGAGTTAAATGGCGGAGGACGACATTGGCAAGTGACCCAACATACATGTAAAGCTGTTGATTTCTCACTATCAAGAATCAAACAGCGTGGAAACAATGATAAAGAGGCAAATTCCTATAAACACAGGGCTATATTGTCCAGTGTCCAAGTACTAGATACTCTGCTGGAGAACATGGGCTAGCGTAGCAGAGGGAGAAAAACTAAAGGGACCAGCTGCTGTCCCCATGCTACTGAGAGGATTTCTAAATTACGGTAATAAGGATAACCCAAACGGTGGTGTAATCCTCACCTGGGAGTCAAGGGGGTGAAAGTCATGCAGGACGATACAAAAATTATGGAATTATCAAAGGCAGAGACTGTGGAAAGCTACTTGGTTTGTTAATTCAAATGTCCCCACAGTATCCCTGCCGCTGCATCAAAATAGGCAAGAGGTTTATTTGTCAGTCCTCTTACTAAAGGAGCTGAGCAGGTCACAAACCAGCCTGATATTATCAGCACTGTGTGCAGTCTGGCCCAAACTGCTCATTTATGGTAGAATTTAGTTTCTCTTCCTCCTGATGAATAGCCTTATCCCAGGTCAAATCCATTGCAAACAGCTGCTGGATAGTGGTAACGGCCTTTCCTTTTTTTTTCTGTGAATGAGTGGAAGCTGACAGTTTAACACATGCATCAGTTTGTTAATTCTCCCCTGTCCTGCCTTATCCACACACTGTGCATCCTCTTCCACCCTTTGGAAACCTAATGACTCGAGACAACTTCTGTCCCATTCTTTTATCCAAACCTCTTTTGGCACCTTTGCAGCTTATAAGACGACTCTGATTCAGCTTTAACTGAACTGCTTGGGTGGAGTCAATTTTCCTATCAAAATACCAAGGTGTGGGGGTATGCAAGTAGGCATCTACAGATAAACTAGGTGGGGAATCTCGCTTAACAGATGAAGGGTCAATCAGTGTAACTTGGAGGTAAGGCAGTTCACCCAAACAGTTTTCCTGTTGGGTGTTAACTACCTTATGATGAGCTGTTCTCGCAAGAGAAAAGAATGAGCAGGGAGTTAATCCATTGGCTAGGTGCCCTCCATAGGTTTTTGCTGTACCTGAACAGGATTATGACAGAGGTGTAAACTTTCCTGTGGACCTTTTTTTTTTCCAATAGAGATTGTGTCAAATACAGATTCACCCTCAGGGTGTTCTTTCAGCCTCCGTTCTGACAGTGGATTCAGTCACAGCACCATCCCCACCCACACAAATGTTACGCTGCCCCTTGTATTTTCAGTGTTTGCTACATAACGAGCTATTCCTGACATATGGGCTCAGCCAATTCAAAGTTTAGATAACCCGAGACCAAGATTTTTTTCTATGTTAATACAAAACTTTACAAGTGCAATGCTTTCGTTGGCCATACACAAATGCTTTGCCTGTGTACACACTTTAAGTTGATCACATCCTTCTGAGTAATAAAAGAACTAAAAAATATCTCAGCTGCCCTATTATTTCTAGCTCATTCTATTATATTTTATACAATGTTTGATGGGAGAGCAAGGACTCCTGGCTAATGATCAGACAGGATAGCAAACGTTGTGGGGGAGTAATAATGTGTTTGGAGTAGGTGATGCCCAAACATGGTTTATTGGAACTAGGGCACAATGACAAATACTGTACTTTGAGGCTGAACAGTGGTTATTAATTAGCTATGCCTACATATTTTAAGATGTCTCTGGTGTATGAGTATTGCCAGTTTAATACATCTCCCCGTTCTTCTTCAAGGTAGCTTATTCAAATAGCAACATGAGATGGGGTCAGTACATCCTAATTTCTTTTTTTATATTTTCTCTTAGTGTACATTGAATTTAAAAATAATTGTTCTGGTTTCCATTAACTACAAATGTCATGCTGCCCCTTAAAAATATGCATAAGCCATTTCTTAACTTTCTTACTCAAATCTGCCTGATACCTCTTCAGTACAACACATAGAAATGTTTCAGTACAGTTTACATCCATGAGGGAGAACTGCATCTTCTACTCTGACCTATAGCATTATAATTAATTAGGTTTTGTACAAATATTCTTTTGTAAAGACTACACAGTGTAAAACTGCAGTCACCAGGATGAAGGACTGTGTGCTACTGGCTGACAATGCAAATGCATAGAGTGCTACTAATCTGGGGCATCTAAACAACAGACAAACTGTGCCTTACTCATCACAGATGAAGCACAGAGGAAAACAAAATACCCCGAGATCTCAGATCTGAGGAATAAATCTTCCAAACCCCAAACCTAATAACTGGTGAGTTGTTACATCAGTGACCAAAACTTAGACACATGTTTTTAACAGAGTTTAACAAGCGTTGTTTAACCCCAGTTAGCCTGCACACCCACTTCTGTGGATGCACATTAGACACAAAACTTCTTCCAGAAGAAGTGTCTTCTAGAAAAATCTGTCCTTATTTTAAAGGTTAAGTGGTGGTAAATTCACCATCCTAGTCTTACTCTGTATTTCTAGGCTGAATTTCCTCTTTCTGATATCCAGAAGCAGCATTTTGTTACAACTCTATTAATTATTTTGAAAAAAACCTATATAAGCCATGGGAAAATACTTATAGAGTAGGATCCAAACCATTTCTCAATCTTCTGTTCAAGAAGGCAAAATATTACATTCTGAATTCACTCAAGCATGTGGACATTGGCTATATGATCTTGTTCAGCTTGAACAGCTTTTCTACACCTGTTGGAAAGGAAAAAAGACAAACCTACTTTTTCAAACCTAATTTACTGAAAACAAATAATGCGTTACAGGCAAATTATACCGTTTATCTTGTAGAACTGTGCAAGATATTCCCCCAGAGAATGGAGGTATTCATAGAGTTTCTGCATATCCTCAGTTTGTTCTGACATTTTAAGGAGCGTTTCCAAATATATACTCTTGTTATCATTTGTGCTATTTATTTATTGCCTTCCAAGTTAAAGCAATACTGGAAAAATACCTTACACTTTAAACTCAATTTGTTCTTTGACTTTCTTAAGTGATCAGTTGGAAGTAGTTTTCTGTTCATTTTCCAGTGTGAATGTATTGCTTTTCCTAGGGAGAGTAGAACAAGGTGGTTTATCTTATTTTTCTTGCTTGTTTAACAAGTTTAAAAACTAAAAAATATACTTACCAAAGCTTCCCCCTTTTGCCTCTTGCAGACTCCTGAGTAAATTAGAAACATATAACAACTATAATGCACATAAATTTACATCATGCGTTGCAGATATCAGATGTGTGTTTTGAGATGAGTCAGACTTTAACATGAAGCCCTGCTGCGTGACCTTTCAGTCTGATGGCAATCTTATCAAGTGACAGTTTCACTAACACTACATACAGCATCTTCCCAGATTTCTGCCTTCCAAAACCAAGTCTTTTAAAACTTTAAGGTATAACCTATGTGCTTAGTTTTCAGACATTTTATCTGATCTTTCACACTGAAATGCTTTTTTTTTTTTTTTTTTTGCATGGTCACTGATTAGACAGTGACGTAACAGTGCTATCTGCACTTCTGTCTAGTCATTTCCAGCTAACCTCTCCCAGTCTGTCATGGTTCTGACAGCCGCTGAGCAGCTATCTAGTACAATAATGTGATTATCTATTTCCTGAGTCGTTTCTGCTTTCAACATTTGAGTGTATCAATATGTGTTGCTACTGCTGTTTCTCTGTGTGTACGACTTTGTACGTATATACACTGAATTTTTTGGGAGTCAGTCTTATCCCTTTTGCTTATAGATGTCTCCTTCTTGAATCTCTGCAGCTGATCTTTCTTGGGATGTGTCCAAATTCCTGGATTCTGCTGAGCTCAGAATCCAGCAAGTGCACAAACATGGAGGAAAGAGAATAGCTCCAAGTCATTAGGAAATAAAAAGTCCTGGACATTGAGAATAAGGGAAATCAGCCAAAAAAACCTATTCAGTTCTTAGATACAGCAGTCCACATTTCCAAATTACACTAAAGCACAGTCATCTTAAATTCAGTGTAGCTGTGATGTCACTCTTTGTCATTTCTTGAGGCAGATGGTAGAGGAGACGACAAGGAGAGGAGTAGTGCTGGACCTTGTACTGATCAACGAGGAGGGACTTGTCGAGGATGTGAAGGTAGGGGGCAACCTTGGGTGTAGTGACCATCAGATGGTGGAGTCCAGGATCACATACGGCAGGCACAGAGCCACAAGCAGGATCGTTGCCTTAGAGTTCAGAAGGGCTAACTTTGGCCTCTTTAAGTGCCTGCTTGGAGAAGTCCTGTGGGATAGGGCTCTAGGCGGTAGGGGGGACCAAGAGAGCTGGTTAATATTCAAGCACCATTTCCTCCAAGCTCAAGACCAGAGCATACCAAAGAGTAAAAAATCAAGTAAAAGAGCTAGTAGACCTGTATGGATGAGAAGGGAGCTAATGAATAAACATAAGCGGAAAGAGGAAGTATATAGAACATGGAAGAAGGAGGAATACACTTGGGAGGAATACAAGAATGTTGTCAGAGGATGTAGGGATGTGATAAGGAAAGCTAAGGCCTCCTTAGAACTAATCCTGGCAAGGGAGGTCAAGGACAACAAGAAAGGCCTTTTCAAGTACATTGGAGGAAAAAAGAAGACCAGAGGAAATGTGGGCCCACTGCTGAATGAAACGGGTGTGCTGATGACTGAGGATATGGAGAAGGC
>NW_010258433.1:0-26644 GCF_000690775.1 Eurypyga helias
AACTTCACCAGACTGCCAGCTCCTCACATATTTATTAATGCACAGTTATTGCTACATCAATGCCCAAAATGAGGCAAAAAGGAGCAATTAAAATAGGTCATGGGAGACAAAACTAGACAAAAAGTGCTTGCGATTTCCATGCAGTTTACCACACACACACCTGGGAACACCATCAACCACGAACAGTGGTCAATGGGGATCTGACCAATGCCCAACAAATTATAGTGCACCTCGTACTTCAAGGAGGATGCGAAATGCTGCACTGTCTCTCTTCCTACTGTGATTTTATTTCTTCAGCTTGCTGACCAAAATTGCGGAATTACTGAAAAATGGATCCTTGTGACATAAACCAAGTAAAAAACCAGATGCTGTTAGTGGACGATGAACAGGCACTATCCTGATGGAAAAGCAGTGCTAGTCCCAGTGACATACACTTATGGACGGCCTCCAACGAACCGATCCGAACCGCCACCGCCCCGCGTGCCTCCAGCCCCACAGTGGGGGAACCCAACGGGCAGTACTCGCGTGCCAGTGTTTGTTGAGCACAAACAGGTCGAATACAGACGGCCACACACTGCTGCACCGTGTATGAAGTACAAATGCACCACAGCCTAAGGGAGGATGACCACGGGTCCCATCTCCGAGCGCAGCAGTGGCAGCACCAGAGCTGTTACACAGCATCAGCTCCTCCAGCCTGCTGCTTCCATATGTGACTGCGTGGGGGACTCAGCCAGACTCCCTCCTCGGTCTTACGAGAGCCAGGCTGAGCAATCCCCCTCGAAGGCAAGACAGGCAGCACAGTGACAGGGGGGGCACACAGGCAGGAAAACAGACATGTAAAAGGCAGGAACTGTTCACTGCCCAGAGCCTCGCTTACCCAGGTGGTGGTTTTGGTATTGTGGTCGATAAAGAAGGGCCGCCCGTTGGGTGCTATTCGCATCTCCCAGCCCGGGGGAAGGAAGCTTTGTGCGACTTTGTGCTGGGGTTTGGGGGAGTTGTACGGGGAGGGCTGTGGGGACTGCGGGTTGGAAAGGGTGTCCTTCACTGCTCTGCGCACCGGCGAGTCCTTCATACCCTGAAATAACAAAGAGGTTACGATTTCTCCAGTGTAACTGGGGACTGTAACACGAATAATACGTGGTTTCACAGCAAAACGGTTTTGCATTCCAGACATAATTAACACTAGAACTAAGTGCTGGGACTGATTTCCCAGAAATTCCCAAGCTAAGTTCTGCTCCTGACAAGATGCCGAGCTTTTTGCTGGGAAAGCGCCAATTGTACCCCTTCCCCCTGCAGTGATGCTCTGCACAGCATTCACACTTCGTTATCTGTGTTGCTGCAGTTGCCCTGAGCATGTCGATACTGCAGGTTACACGGGAACACACACATTGCTCCCTGCTCCCTGGCGCAATCCCGTACTTTGCAAGGAGAGCGTCCCCTACGCGCCAGGTGAGGCTACCCACTTCTCAAGGCATCTCTCAACTGCAACTTCAGACAAAACAGTTAAACATGAACCTACAACAAGTTCCTAAAATAAACAGTTTGCAATTACGGATTTTGGCCAATTTCCACAAATGTGCTTCACTGATCAATGCTGATTGGTTAAAACCAGAAGTCGCATGATGTGGGGTTTGGTTTTTTTTCTAGTTTCACTGGGAAACTCAAGCTATTTATACATCTAAACAGGCAAACTCACCTCTGAAAAGACAGACTATTGCAGTCAGAAAACAAGACTTAAGTGCCACGTTTAAACCTTGTTTGCAATTGTACTTTTCTGTTGCTTTCCCCAAAGATGCTCTGTTTAAGCTGTCAACAGGGAGAGGGACACGCCTCATGTTTTAGTGTAAAATATTCAGAATATTTTAATTCAATTTATTTAAACTGCAGTAAATTCGATCTTTAGAACTGAAAACGGCAAGGGAAGTTGTGAGAAGTTTGTTTCTAAAGGGTTTATCTGGATTACACGTAAACAGAGATCATTTATGTTAAATATGAACTCTGGCTACAACCTGTCCAATCATCCCACCTCTGCTTAACAATTTGCTCGCTACCTTGAGTACTTTTCAGTATAAGGAAAAATGAAGAATTATGCACAAAATGAACTAAATGTTACAATCTCCCCTTGGCTGTTGGCAAACTCTGGCAGGGACCAAGTAGAAGGAGGCACAAGTAGGCGCCACACTGTGACTTGGAGGGTGAAATGTTTAAGAACTTGCCGTGTTTAACTGACTCCGGGGTTTCAGTCACACTTCCAGATGTAAAACACATGCCCTGTCTGTCTGTAAGGAGTTAGGCTGTTCCTCAGGTATGTGGCAGAGAACACCATTCAGCAGTGCTCCCAATTACAGAGACTCAAATGAGACCCCTTTTGACCGACAAGGACCGTAAGGCACAATCAGTATCTTAACTAAGACTTCCAAACTCAACCACCTGTATTATATTCAAAGTAATCAGCATCAACATAAAGGTTTCAGCTTAAAAGAATACCACAATCACGTTTCAGACTGTCACACAGATTACGTTGTAGCTTAACAGACCAAATACTCATATACATATGATTCCATGAAATTCACAAAATTGTGAACTCATACTGTTATAAAACAGAAAGACCCAGGTGGAAAACCACTAAAGAAAACAGCAATTAGGGCAAAATCAGCAACAGGGAAACGTGTCCATGCTGTGTAACTGAAAAGGAAACAAGAAGTGGCAAGGACAACCAAGAACGGGAAGCCAGACGTGTCTTTCTCGTAGCAGCGTCTCTCACCTCCAGCGGAGCAGACAAAGTTACTGTGGGTGAACTGAGGCTACGAGGGCGTCTGATCTGCGGCTCGCTTAAATGGTTGCTGCTGTTCGCTGCCGACCCAACCATGCCGTCCTCTGCAAGCTGTTTCAGAAGGAAAACTTGGTAAGCAAGTGGCCAGGAACACTGCTTGTTCAGAGTTTACACACTTAAAGTGATGCAATTTATTATTATTGTTC
Organism: Eurypyga helias; assembly: GCF_000690775.1. Classification (NCBI taxonomy): domain Eukaryota; kingdom Metazoa; phylum Chordata; class Aves; order Eurypygiformes; family Eurypygidae; genus Eurypyga; species Eurypyga helias. The sequence goes on from NW_010258433.1 coordinate 2,980, forward strand.
TGAAATGTTAAATATGCTTTCTTAAAGATTAAACATTTAATTTAATTCCCCTGGAAGGGCAGATATTGTATGGCACCACTAACAGATCAGCACAAATGTCAAATTCAGCCCTAAGAGCACCTGTGCCCCCTTTCACTCGTTCATCTGCACCTCTCTGAATTCCTCCCACTGAGCAATCAACTCAATCTGTAGCTTGATGTAATTAACAGAAGCAATAAAAAATCCCCATCGGGACACATTTTTATGACTATCCTGAGTTGCCATGACAATGCTTGGGATTTTGCGTTACATTTCAGAGCTCAGAGGTGCTGCTTCCACTGGAATCCTACTCAGCAGGTGCCAAGGGCTTGCTGTCTGAGGAAGCACGGGATCAGATCCTCCTACCTGCATAATGGGCCGTGTCCACGTTGTGGTGCGATTGTTGTGATTGACGTAGTAAGTACGGCCCTTGGCATCCTTCCTTTCTTCCCAGCCTGAAGGTAAGCCTGGCGTGGTATGTACGTAGGCCACTGACGGCTGTTCAAGCAAGAAAGGGCTGTGTTGTTATCTTGTAATAGCTAAAAATACGTATTTCTTAGCTCTGTTGTTTAAACCCAGGAACTTGTTAACTTAGAGCATTCTTACCACAACAAACACACAGACAATTACAGTTTCTGATTACATTTGCTACAAGCTCTTCATGCAGGTCCGAGTCCAGTAACTTATTCTCAAGAACAGCCCTTTTGATTCACTTGTGCACAGATTCAGGTGCTTTGCTCAGATAACAGCTTGTATGCCCTCAAGCTTTGCAATTGGTACATTACACAGGGTCACAAGGAGGAACTTCGTGCTTTAGTGATTTTGCCTTAAGAAGGGTGGACGTTTTTGCCTTTCATTAGCATGGGCAAGTTAGAACTGCAGTAATCGTGCAGTCCAGCCAGGATCTCCCAGGTTCTGTGCCGTCCTTTGCCACAGGGTGTCAGCTGTGTGAGACTGCCGTGGGTTCAGACGTGAACCATTTTGCTGCAGTCACGGACGCTGCATTCGGGGGTGGGCGCCTGGGTAACGACAAAACCCGTAGATACCGGCTGCCAAAGGCACTCACTGCCACTAACCAAGTTACGCCACTGTCAACGCAAGAGTTGTGTTACTGCGCGCTGCTGATGTTGCCCTGTGTGCTTCCTCGGAAGAAAAGACACAGTGCTTAAACCACCCGGGCTTTTTTTTCCTGGGACAAATTTGAGGTCAGCACAAATACAGCACTGGGCAGTATCAGTATCACTTTTTACTAAAGGTATAACATCATTGCTCAGGAGGAATGTGGGTGTTCCCTTCATCCCTCTGGGAGCCCGCGTTAGACTGCAGGAGCGGTGGCAGACACAGCTGCATCGCAGTGATGGTGCAACAATTTAGAGTCGGGAAGGTGCCTCTGCCGCACACCTTTGGGAGTATTCTGCCCGTGCCCCAGAGCAGCACCTCACAGGCAGCCTCTGATTCAGGGCCCATTCATACCCCAGCTGCCTCAGTGCGGGCAGAAGGCCATCAGCTCTGTGGGCGGGCGATTTCGGTGAAGATGAGCAGCCGCAGACTCAGTCCTGCCGAGTACCGACATTCATACGTGGCTGAGAGCTCCTAAACTCCCACCAGGTGAACACAAACTGAATTCCCACCCGGAATGGATGTGGAAATACAAAGCAGTACACGAGTAAGAGGTTAGAAGTGTTTAAGGAAGACTCTAAACTTTTTGTGTATCATCTTAAAATGGAAGCAAGGGAACAGTCAGCCTTGAAAACCACCAAAAACCTTCACATCAGTTAGAAACTGACTGTTAAGCTTTCTAGTTCTAGAAAGGAATCTTCCTGGAAACGTGAAAACTGCACTGGTGACCACGCTTCTGAGGGGAAAAACCCAAGTGAGCTTAACGTAGACATTTCTATTCTTTTTGACTAAACTGAAACGCCAACACATTATGAAAAAGTGCTACTCCCACCGTACCATGTTACTGCCTCAAATGGTCAAAGAAATGCTGAGACTGGTCTCCTGGGACTTTTCTCCCACTTCATCCAAACCCCTAAAAACTGCGACCATCCAGTCACTGGATGCTCAAAACTGCTGAACAAGCCCTGCCGAGCGAGCGCTGAGCAACACCGCTCAGAGCTGTATCACCGTGTCCCCGCGGGTCTCCCTGAGACCAGCTTTAAGAATTAAGATGCATCGGTCTGATGGAGGGTAAGGGAAGGCAGATGCAGGCTAAAGCACAGCCTGAATCTACCCACATTTTCTTTCCAGATCATGCTTGATAAAGAGGATCATTACCGTGGGTTCCTCACCACCTGTGACAGTTGAAGAACGAGCTCTCGTAGACGGACCACTCTGCTGTTAAATGACAATTAATGGCACAGTAAGTAAACTCAGTGATGAAGGGCACAGGTTACTGTCACGTCTGTAGGAGGAAGGAATCACAGACGCTGATTTAATAGAAGAGAGCAGTTGGAAATCAAGCTGAAGGTAACAGCAAAGAACCCGAGTCATCAATCACTGATGACCAACTCAGGATCTCATATAGACCCACCAAGGGAACTCATTTCAGGAGTTTTTGTATCCAACTCTCAGTATCGCTAATAAGAACATTGATTCTCAGTGTTACATGTTTGTGTTTTCTCCCCACACAAGTTCTGCATGTTCTGCCCACAAACGTGGCAGTGACACCCAAACTGGATGCGTTCTGGTCATCAGTGAGTGCACAGAAGAAGCCAGAGGAAAAGGATGGAACTGATGCAGTGAATTTTCAGTAAGGATTCATACAGCCAAGAGCAGCACTGTATTTAGAAGGAAAGCACATATTCAGTTGGTAGAAGATAAATTATCGTTAGCTCAGAGAGGAGCAAACGTGGCTAAGATCAGGTAACATCCTTGTTTCAGAGCAGCACTTGGGGGTCTGCGGATCTGAACACCAGCTATGAAATGAGTGTTCTGCTCCAATCAAGTGAGAGACGTATCCCCATCCCAGCCAGACTGCTCCAGCTGCAGACACCCAGACTCCATAAAGCGCCGTTAAACACAGAAGGAGAACACCTCCGGATCAGAGTGCAGCTGGAGCCAGCTCTGTCGAGCAGAGAGGAGAGGTGGGTGTCACTGGACTGGGACCCACTGCACCGGGTACCCAGAAGAGTGAGCAAAGAGGCAGACTGCACCAGCAGCAGTTGTGCAAACGGCAGCTGTGACACACGGCTGCAAGCAGCAAACGAGACAACGCACATCTCTACAACATGAAAAAACTGCCCCGAGAGAAAACACTACGGTCCCTGCAGATGTCTGCCCACAAGACAAGAAGAACAAGCACAGGAGAGACGCCAGCTTTAATAATAAACACACTGATACACTCAATCTACTGGATACTTCCTTCAAAAAGATGCACAAATTTGCTATTTGTAGGTTCATATGTAATACAGTTCTAATAAAAAGTTGGGGGGGGAAAATCGTAGAAGAAAAGTATCATTTTGTGAAACAACATTATTTGGAAATTCTGAACTGTTTCATTCAAAAGCGTCTCTTGCACAATGCCACCTTCAGTGGCCTCTCTACAGCCACCACCTCTGTGATCCTCACACCTGGGCTGTGGGACAGAACGCGTGGCACTATCAGTCAGACCAAAGGTGCATGGTTACGGTGTGAAGGACAATCTTCTCGTAACGAACATCTCCGTATCTTTTCCTGGTTGAAGGATCTACTTAAGAAAAATTGGCAGAGCTAGATTCAAAACCACAGGAGATGCACTTCTGTTCAGTTCTGTCGTGCAAGGACTACCACAGAACGGCTTCTTTTGTCAGGGTCTACAGAATTATTCCAAGTTAAATGAATTTATGGGTCACAAAAATAGAGCTGGTAGGAGAGGCCCGTGGCTGCAATAGTTTGAAGTGTAGACAGTGCCACTGTTGTCTCCCACGCCAGCTGAAAACCTCACTGTGGGGGATTTTCTACCCCCTGACTACAAATCTGGAGTGTGGCAGACTAAACTCCTGTGTTTGATAACTGAGGTTAGTGTAACTGTGCTGTCAGTCGCAAAACGCTTTTCCCTCTCATGAACGCCCTCGTTTTAGCTGCGGAGGATGATGCTGTCGTTTGGTATCCCTCGCTACCTGGGACAGGCATGTGCCCACGCTGGTCACTGATCTAAAACTGACTAGAAGCGTCCCAAGAAAAGATGACATTCAGGATCAGAGACGGTCAGAAGGAAAGGAAAGAAAGAGAAGTGAGCTTTGGTTTACCAGGGATAACTGGGACTGTTCAGCAACAGCATCCGTCACACTGCAGGATCTTAATCTTGAAGAAGGATCTCTCTGCTGGGAAAAAAAAAAAAATGTCGTTAAGTTAAAACATGTAATTTTATTCAGTCATTTTAATTTTCTCCCATTTAATCCAAACCCCTAAAAATTACTACTTATGCTGCAATTCTTTAATTTTCATACTTCCACAGAATGGTGGCAAGCAAGGGGAAACGTGAATGCCCAGCACTCCATCCTGAACTGGTTCAGATGAACTGAGAGGGAAAGTACTGGGATACACGTCTTGTACTCATCTTCACACCCCAACTACACCATGGTATTGAGCTCCTCTAAGAGAGGAGGGCAGGCCATCCCATCTGGGGCAACACGAGGACAATTCACAGCTGCTGTGTTGCTCTGTGGTGACACTGTGATGCTCTCTGTGGAAGACAAGTTTAACTGTGTGCTGAGGTTTTCCTGAGACCAGCATCTAATTCCTACCCACCCGTGCAGAGACTCCGACTGTGTCACACTAACTCTACAGGACAGCAGCATGCCACGTACAATCAACGAACTGAGTTGTTCCCCATTGGAATCAGGAGTGACCTGAAGTCTTCTGCTCAGTTCCTCAGACAGCTCCTGAGGACTGGTACGGGACACTGGGGATGCAGGAGGCGGCGGCAGTGCCAAGCTTAGGGAATCTCCACTTGCGCTTGCCTCCTCTGAAATGGTTTCCCAGGGCTAACAAAAGAGAAGAAACTGCGTTAAGGATCTGCAGACAGACCGAGTCTTCCTTCCCTCTGCCACCTCGCTGTGAGAAACACAGCGTGACAAGCAGCCTCAGCGTGTAATGAAATAAAGCAATCCCTGGAACACACAAACATTCCGCTCAGTGTGAAGCAGGCACAGGGAAAAACGGTTTTCATGCTGACTTCAGAACAGTTTCCATGTTGATAATGACACAGAGCTTTATGACTAAACACAGAGATGATGTAGGATTAATGATGGGTTTGAATGGAAAGCGGGGAGATTGAGATGGGCCATGGGGAAGGAATTCTTCCCGCAGAGGGTGGTGAGGCACTGGGACAGGTTCCCAGAGAAGCTGTGGATGCCCCATCCCTGGGAGTGTCCAAGGCCAGGCTGGATGAGGCTTGGAGCACCCTGGGCTATGGAAGCTGTCCCTGCCCATGGCAGGGGGTGGGGCTGGGGGGGCTTTAAGTTCCCTTCCCACCCAAACCACTCTGGGATTCTGCGATTCTATGATTAAGAGATGCATAAAAGAGCTCTCACTGAATAAATTCCATCTGAAATTTTGTTCAAAATGTAACTAATTCTGCACTCTTACAAAAAACCTTTAAGAAACAAATGCCTGCCTCAATTCAGAATAAAATGCGGAACAGAAAGTACTCGTTAGTATCTGTAAAGCAAATATTAACAGGTGATGACAGTTACACAATAGTTTCAGCAATCTCTTTGTTGCTCTGAGTAACATTTAGTGAGCCAAAACTCACTTTCATAAAGAATTTTGTCTGAGATTCACATAATAAAATATTCCTTAAAGACGAATGGGATCAGAGCTTTGCAGAAACTCCCACTTGGCCTACACGTATCTACCAAATATTTACTTAGCCTAGCCATAAATTAAACACTCACCCTGATTAATAACATCTCAGAATTCTAACTAAACTCAGGTGTTTTGGGAAAAAACCCAACAGCTTCTCTTTCCACTAAATCACAACACCAAAGAAAACTGAAGTAGATGGCAGTTTTCCAACCAGCCTGTTTCCTTGCTTTTTACAACTTAGCCCGCTGTTACTCAGAGCAGAATACTGGAAGTGTTTCTATCAACGTACAGATAACAACTACAAATGCTCCTCCCATTGTCTGCACGGTGTTTAACACTGCACACATCATCAGGGCCCACAGATTCCCGGGACCTGGAAAGCATGGCTCTGTTTAGGATTGCTGTTGTGTCCCTGCAGTTTTGCTGAGGCAGTTTCCACAAACACCATGTGAAAACAATACTCTATGTTGCCTAGTAATCAGCTTACAAATGAGAAAGACATCAGCTTACAGTTCAGTCCACTTCTCAAACCCAAGAACTTCACGTACCTCAGGAATGTCTCCGGTCTCCATAGGTTCTGGTTCCAAATCCTCACTGATGTGTCTCCGAGAGCGGAACCGCCTGTGGGCTGCTTCTTGGTTAATCTGTCTGATGTTGTTATCCGAATCAGATCCCACATCACTGGATGGTGGGGGAATGAGAGCATGTCCAGGGGGAAAGAACATGAAGATAACACACGTTAAAGTAAAACGCCCACTTGGTCCATTGCTTTCAAAGCCTCGTTAATTCTTTTGGCTACAGAATTCATTATGCCAGGTTTCATAAACAGGAGATGGTTTAAGCCCTCAACCCACTGTAAATAAAACTGGAAGCACTTCCCAAATGTCACAGAATCCTAAATACCAGGTTGGAAGGGACCTCAAGAACCATCTGGTCCAACCTTTCTTGGCAAAAGCAATGCCTTGCCAAATCTTGAAGTCCCCAGTGTTGGGGCATCCAACACCTCCCTGGGGAGATTATTCCAACAGCTGATTGTTCTCAGTGTGAAGTATTTTCTTCTTGTGTCCAATCAGAATCTCCCCAGAAGGAACTTGTGATGGAACACTGGAAATCAACACTCCTTACGCATCAGTCAGCTGAGCAGAACTGGAAGTCCACACGCAAATCTACCCACCCCTCAGTGCTCGTCCCTTCCCATGAAGCCCAGAACCACTCCTGACACAGACTCCACCTTTGCCCCCGTCTGTGTCAACCGTTGTTTCCTTTTTGCAATAGCCAGCTACGTGAGACAGCAATGGCAGCTGCTGGAGCATGGATAACTTTGAACTGGCTGCATCTGCTCACTGGGCTTCACCTGGAGTGATGGAAGTGGAGAATAGTCCGGTTCCCAGGGTGGAGACCCATCTGGCCTAGGCACTTCCCACGTGCACATGCAGAGTCTCTCTTTCAGTCCCTGCTGGGCAGATGCTGCTACAAGGCAGTGTTGTGTATCTCAGCCTCTCCTCCAGGATGAGGGACTGCAACTTTGGAAGATGGTTATGTCCAGGAATAACTTCCCTGTGCCACCGTTTTGCCACTGGGCATTTTAAAGACCTACGAGACACGAATGACTCTTGTGCCCCCACGGCAGACGTTGGCTGCACAGAACTCAATGTTTTCCCTTGGTGACCAACGTAGTACCAGAGTTACTGGCGTACAACTGGGAGCTTATGTATCCTACTTGAGACCTCCTGGGACCTTCTGCTCCTCCTGGTTCCATAAACTCTTAGAATTTAAGGCTCAACAGCATCATCTGAAATTCTTCACTCGTCTCCAAGCCTGGTGTTGTGCATGAAGTCTCTCACCAGTGATTATGCATGTTTCCAAACTGCCTGTGAGGATACCCAGCTCCAAGGGAACCCCGCAGCCCTCACTTTACACACTCGTCCTATGATGCCGCTCCCTAGTGAAGGTTATGTTTTGGTATCTGCCAGCCACACATTTCTGAATCCATGTGCTCTTCTCTTCACTCAGCACAATCGGATTACAGGGAGCTTCTGAATCAAACAATTTATAAAACCTGCTTTTTTTACAGATGCTTATGGACCATTACTAATCACCGTGATAGTAGCTACTGAGATTTGACAAAATACACACTGCTTAGTAAAATACGTCAAATAATAAATGGTTCAAAACACACAGAACAAAACTTGATTCAGTTCTAACTACTATAAACCCATCAGACAAGAACAGCAAATGGTGACTTAAATAAGGGTAACACACATTTGTGTAGCTTGGCTGTGACTGAGAATGTGAGAATGTTCAAGAAAGAACAACCATCCTGTGGCAGTAAGCAACAGTGGGCAAACAAGAGCTACATAAACACGAGGCAAGCTGTGTAACTAACACGTTATTTCAGTAATTCCACGTTCAATTACACGTACGTCTGGAAATGCAAACTGGCCACAGCTTTATCAATCTGGTCAGGACACATACCTAATGAAGGCTTGAAGAGGAACTCCACAACCAGTGCACATAGGTAACGCAGTCTGCATGCTAAATGATCAGCAGCATCTCTGCTAAGTTAATTAGTTTAACTTCAGTAAATCTTAACAGATTTGACTGGGGTTTTTTTCCTTACCTTTTCAACAGTCTCTATAGTGGAAAGGAATTTATTCCTCTTTAATTACTTATTGAAAAATTCCACACCTGTCTCCCAGTATTCAAAGGTACATTGTTAATCCACTGACTTCCCTCCCACCCTTTCAGATTTCCTGGAGTTTCCCAGAATACCTACATCCTTGCATGATTTTCTGGAGGTGGGGAAGTCTCTTTCATTTTTAAAAAAAGATGTTTCCTTTTTAAGTGAAGATATCCAGACTTTGGTTCTCAATTTACCAGCACATCTTTAAAAATGCTTCTGTGAACAGTTTCAGATACACCGCCCAGCACCAAACTGAGATCAAGCTGTTACTGAAAAGCAGCGTGCCTTTGCTTTGTGTTGCCTAAGTTACTTTTCCCAGCCTTGGATCTGTAAGTCCAAACTGGCTACGTTTGCTGGAAAACACCCCTATGTGTGTTGACGCTTGTGCACCCCCCCCAGCACGGCCCTGCACTGGCACTCACATCAAACTTGGCCGATGCCACTGAGTCGTCCTGTTGTTGTGGTTGACATAGTAAGTCCGTCCCAGGTTGTCCACCTTTTCTTCCCAGCCAGGAGGCAGAGGAGGAGGTGGTAACTCCTCCTGACGGTGAGATGCGGAGTCACTGGAATCAACCACATCCCAGCCATGCTTAGGAAGGAAGAAAAAGAGTAAAGATTGTAAAGCTCAAGTGACGGAGAAGTTATTTCATTGTGTCACAGGACATTAGCATGTAGGTGCTGACTCCGAGCATTATCCACAGAGAGGTTGTGTGCACTGCCAGAGGGGGAGGAGAGCAAGCTGCTGCTAAGGTTTTACCTCTCAAGGTACAACTCCTACAACTGCACTGCAATCTTGAGTAACTGGAATGGTTCCCCAAGCACTAAGCCTTACCTCAGAGTCATCCCTTTGTTCACTGTTTTCTTCCTCCTGGCCACCATTTTTAGGCATATAAGCCATCTTCAGTCTCAAGAAACCCTTCACACGAGATTTGTGGCTAGAAGACAAGAAGGTACATTTCATTCTCAAACAGGTGCAAATAACAACCCTTGAAGTAAGAAATGCTTTACAATACAAAGGCTCCCCTCACCTCCTTGGTCTGAGAAGGAAATCCTTAAATGTGTATGGCCTTTCCATGGTTGGGTCTTCAGTCTGTAAGCGTTTAAGGAAATGGCAAATTAAAGGGCTTGCCCAGAAGTAACATTATCAGGCTGACAGGTTACATCTGATTTCCACTGAACTGTAAATTTCATAAAGCCTAAAATCTTGAAAGCTTTCTATTACACGAGAATTTCAACTTTCTTATTTGGTAAGTGACATCCGGCCTGCCTGTGAGAACAGGGATGCTACAGGTACAAAACCAGGAACTGACAAATGGCGAGGCAAATGAGAGACTCAGAAATACATGTCATCTCTCTGTCGACTGTTTGGGGTACTTCATGCTAATCGACGTGTGCTTTGGGCCGACAAAGTGGGACGCACGGACGGCATAACAGTGAAAGGGGAAGCACGTTATCACGCACACGCCAGCAAGACCAGGGAGCAAGTCCCTCAGAGTCACACCAAACTGCCTCAAAATGAACACAAAGGCAGCAGGTACATCTCAGGACACTGCATGCCTGCCACCCACCACACAGTCAGTCTGCCTGTAAACCCCCTCCCCGCCTGAGCCCTGCATGCAGGAATACTTTGAGTCCAATTCCTTACCCAAACCTTTCTAAACACAGAATGATCTAACGCCCTGACCAGCACTCATTAAATTTTGCTGTCTGCTGCATTTCAACATCCATAAGCAAGAACATAAAACTCAGCCCAACTCACTACCCCAGATGACGTTTCTAATACCACACAGACCTTCTTCTCGCTGACTGAGCTCTCATCCTGCAAGGCATTTCCTGCACTGAGCGTCCACTTTGTCCATGACAGACTGGCTTCCCATTTTAAGAAAGTGTCAGGATGAGCAGCAAATCCAGGATGTGGAGAAATTTAACAGATACCAGAGAACAACTGTTTCCCTTGTCCCTGCAAAGGGAACCATTTCTCCCAGTTCCTGTGCAAGGAGAGGCTTTGTTGTCAGTAACATATTTTTGCTGGGAATATTTCTTTCTGTGCTGGGAATATTTGTTATAAGAGGATTTAACTGGACTAGTTATGGAAAGGAGTTCTATGTTAACAGCAGGGTTTTCCACATCTGGCGATGACAGAAGAGCAGGCTGAGCCACACGCACTGCTTACCGGAAGGTGACTAAGTGGCACATCCACCTGACCCAGGAAGTCGTCTCTGGTCTGTCAAAGAGGAAAAAAAAAAAGGCGGAAAAAGAAGTAGTTTTACACCAGAAAAGCAAAGAACTATAAACATCTATCCAGTCACAATGAAGCAAAAATAAAGATGGCAAAAAAGTTATTTTGGCAATCACTGGTTTCTACCCCTTTATTGCTGTACGTTATCTGCTGGTATCATTTGCTGCAGCAGAGCGTTTTCCGTGACAGCCCAAAGCGGCCTCTCAGTCCATGGTGAAGTACTGACGAAATGCTGTTTCCTCCGACAACCTCTGCATAATTCAAAGCACCAAGTAATAATCTACTCCCCCCATGGAGTCTCGGCATGCATTCATTACACATCAGTGTGAAACGACCCGTCACCGTGCTGAAATGTTTCTGTCAACCCTTGGTGACCTTTTTTTCTGTTTCAGACGAAAACCCCACATGCACATCTGACAGGGAAGGGAGGGGAGCCCAACATCCCAACAGTGAAGATGGAACGGCACGAACTGCCAACATTTTTACCCAAAATACAAACCTGGTTTACCCGTTTACCAAGCAGAAACCGAACTATTAGAACATTCTGGGTTTTTAGAAGAATGCTGTTCCATTAAGTGAGAATGTTCACTTTGTGAGCATTATAAAGCCCTTACAACCAGCCTTTTGAGCAATCCTGTATTCCCACTTGAAGACTTGACCATTCAAACGCCGCTTCCAGTTAAGCAAGCTGCTGCGGTGACACCAACACTGGGGCCACAGAACCCCAGTGAATTCCAGCACTCCAATCTAGCCTGGAAACGTTATATTCAACAGTCTAAGGAATGAAGTTTTGGTAACTGATGAGGTATGAAGTAATTAGAATCATAAATCATAGAATCATTAAACAGCATATATGTGTTTGCTCCGAGATCTGGAGCCTCTGTGTGAGCTATACTTGGGATTCATTAACAAGAGATGAGTTTTCAAAATAAGGCATATTGTATTCTTCAAAAATCAACCGTCAGGAAAAGCAATTTCTCCCAGATACTGTTCATGATACCAGATATCAGCCCTGGTGTTTCCCAAATAACCTGCTGCTTATTTATAACCACGCTACGCACAGAATTCCAGGAAGTGCAAACTGCTGCTCCAAGTCCCAGTTTACATATTTCTCATAGCAGAGCATTAAGTTTAATATTAAAATTCATATTTTATTTGATAACACCATGAGAATTCTGTTTCTATGACAAAGATAGCACAAAGTCCCGTCATCCCCAAAGCACGGACACATCCTGCCATGCCATACGCCCATGGGACAACACAAAAGGCTGCCTGCAGCAAGGAGCCCCCGCCTGTTCCAGATTTAAGTAAAAATAATGAATAGATCTTTCATCACTGAATTTTTGCTATTAATCTTCCTAGCAACTACTGGAAAAACCTGGTAGCATGCACTGCTTTTAGAGAATTAACAGATTTCTCCCTTAACACTGGAAAATAACTGCCACCTCCTGCTTCAATGCCGTCATTCCGGCATCAGCTACTCAGAACACCTATTTCCAGATGTGTTCATGCAGCGTTTAGGTCAAGAAAATCACAACGCAAGGACACGGAGAAGCGTCAGGTTGGTCAGAAGCAGAGCTGTGACAGACAGGGATGTGGTGTCACTACAGGCATGGGGAACAGCGCCCTTCCTCCGCACTGGGGATGGGGAGGGAACCCCACCGCGGGTTACACGTCTCCACTTGTGCCCAGGCCACGTCTTCAGGGTCTCAGAGTCAACCCAGCCTTACGAGCTGCTGATCCAACAGTGTCTGCCTGTAGCTGGAGTGGAACTGGAACATCCACAGCTCTAGCCTGGCCCTGCCAGTGAGCTGCAGCAGCAGTTCACAGAGAGCCCTTCCCCAGCTCCTCCCAGCAGGAGCACGGGCATCTTCACCAGCACTGGGGTCCTGGTAAAACCAAACCCTCGCGCAATGCCTGACGACACGTCTGTTTACAGGAACAAGTACTGAGTGAGTATGGGTATCACCTGTGGGAAGGGTCGGGCTAGGACGGAAAAGCACAGGCAGGGAGGGGTAGAGCCTGTCTCCGGTGCTTTGTAACAGCCTGGCTGCAAACCCTAAGACAAAGCACAACCAAAGCTACCTCAGAATTTCCTATTTAGTCTCTAATACTCCAGAGCACTCTGAAAAACTCACGCCACCCGCTGTTCCAACCTATCGCTCGACAGAAGGGGTTGGTTTGGCTGGTGTAGTACGATGACTTCTGAAGAGAAGAAAGTCAGGCAAGAGAGGAACCGACCTGCTTGGTAAAGAGACTCCATCCGATTCGCATGCCACATCACACACTGACTAGTATTGCTCAATTCGGAATTAAAGGAGGGCAAAGCTCCACTTCAGAATAACGGAGTTTGAAAGGAAGAAAAAAGCTCATGACTGAGTTAGTAACGAGGTATTGTTTTTAAAAAGTGCTATTCATCCAGTTTTACAAAGGATGTAAAATCCCAAGACTTCAGACACCATCCTATTTTCCTGCTAGCTCTCTCAAAATTTAATCACTTCTATTTTTTGGCACAGATATAAATACCTCCTCTGCCTATTTAGGAAACCCAGATCTGCCCAACCATCTAGTTTATTTATGCATCAATCTGGTTGAAAAGCAGTACTAATGCAAGAATCCTTTCTTCTCTCCCACGTGCTCAAACACATCGGCATGTCAGCTACACTGTGTGCTGAATTTTCTTGAGCATGAGACTGACCTGTTACAGCAAAACCTGGTGACTATCCCCAACTCCACGTATAAACACAATCTCAGACATCCCAGCAAATTCTAGCAGGAAGAGGTTGTTTCAGCTTTGAGGTTCATGGAATCCACCCAGAAAGATACATTTGTCCTAAGCAAGATGTCCAGTGTAAGGGAAATAAAGGGAGACACTCCTGCTGCAATACTCCAGTCAACTTACATTAAAACATAACCTAATGTGAAATGTTTCAGCTCAATCTGCAAGTTAAATCGGCCACTGAATATCACTCACCTCAAACCCAACGACTGAGTAAGCCGTGGAGGGGCTGACATGGTCAGGAGAAAATCTGTGCAGTACAAGAGCTACTCAACAGACGCCCTCAGAGCTCCCAGAAGAAAATGAACCCCCCAGCCTAGCCTTAACCTCACAAAAATGCAAGGGCAATCCCGGGAAGATGGCAGAGGGGTATGCCAGTCCACTCCAAGAAGGACTGGAGATGTGTGGAGAGGGTCAGCAGGAGGAAGTGCTTGGCTACTGACCACTCAACTCTTGCATGATCCCACCTCAGACAGTGCAGGTGGGGACAGAACCGTGGAAACCCCAGCGATTACAGAATGATTCCCTTCTGTTGTGGTGCCCTCCATTCCCTCCCATCCCACCTCCCCAAAACCACACGGAAACATCCAGGTCAACAGACTGCTTCCTCTTTGGCCCCGTGCGCAGAGTCTGCGCGAGGGAACCGTTACGCTGGACTTTACCGGTGCGTACCCACGGTACTGCGCACTTCAAAGGACAGAGCCTCGGAATTAGGGGTGCTGTGGGGTACAGGAGCAGCAGGTTCAGGCACCTCGTTGTCCTTTCCATTTAGGAAGGTAATACAGAAAAGGAGGTATGTGCAACCGAGGATGAGGTCAAGTAGAGTAAGTAGTAACTGCTGGAAGACGTCTGATGAGAGGACAAGAGGAAACGGCCTCAAGTTGCACCAGGGGAGGTTTAGGTTGGCTATTGGGAAGAACTCCTTCCCAGAAAGGGCTGTCAGGGTTGGAAGGGGCTGCCCAGGGAGGGGGGAGTCCCCACCCCGGGAGGGGTTTCAGAGCCGTGAGGACGAGGTGCTCAGGGACATGGGTCAGTGGGGGCTGGGCAGTGCTGGGGTAACAGTGGGACTGGGTGGGCTGAAAGGGCTTTTCTATCCCAAAAGAGTCTATGATTCTAAGAAAAAAAGAACCTCATTTAGATTTAGAGCAGAGTAAATATGTGTATGATTTTACCACATAGTGAGGTTTGTGTGCATTTTACCTGTGGTATCATTAAAGATGAAGATCAGAAGACAGTTATCATTAAAGACAACGGCACGAGAAAATACTTCATTACTACTGTGTTATTAGTGACTTAAGAAGCTTTAAAGAGCAACAGAGCTACTTCAAAATTCCCACCGATGTCCCATCTGCACTTAAAAAAAAGGCATTTTGGCTCTGCAGCACAAGTTGGCAGATATGTACCTAGTTGTGCCAAATGCACAGCTCGCTCCTGCGAGACGTGGTACCTCCAGCACCTCATGGTGTTACGGTACCAACGCGACACGTGACAAACAGCCTGACGCAGGCACTCGCACGGTACCGCAGAAGTCGCTTACCACCAGCTGCAGCCAGCATTTACTAGGTGCACTTAAGAAAGCAATTCAGAGAAAGGCCTGCCTGATGTAAGAGTTACAATCCATGCAATGAAATTCCTGTTTACAATCGTTGCCATTAGCACCTGGGGACAAAAGCAGATGAAGTCATCTTCCACTTGTTTCCTCCCTGGCACTGTAGAATCTTGCACCTCCCATTCCGCTCACATGAACTAGATCGAGACATGAAGCTGGCTTCAAAATCGGGACATTAATTGCCTGATCTAGTTCACCAAGTGACTCCATTAACAATTCCACTGGCATGACCGTGGAGGGGGAATGGAACAGATGAGGCAGCAACCCGAGCAGGAGGGGTAGGACAGATGTGTTGGGAAGAGGCACAAACGGGTGCCCACTGAAGGCTCTTGTGTGAAAACACGCTGTTGGTTGGCTTGGCCAGGAACCAGCAACACCCGCAAACCACCACAGTGATGTCCGTCACACCTGTGGGTGAGATGAGAGACCGGGAAGACGCAGAGGGAAAAAAATGGAAAGCGACAGCAGCACCTGTGTTACTGTGGGTTGACACCCCTCTGATGTGGGGTGAGCCTCTGTGGCTATCAACAGCCCCACAGTGGTTTTCAGAGATGTTCTGGTTCCCTGGCCAAACACCAGGTTGGGTAATCACACTCCACCCACCTACGATTCCCTTGGCATTTTCACTTGGTCATGATGTTCCCAGCTTCCTGACCTGAAAATTGTTGTGTACTATTTCTGTGCGCTCTTTAAACAGATGCCACATTCCAACCCAGATACTGCTCGATTTCAGAGCTGGGTGACACAATCCCTGTGCTAAATGCTATTGAATTTTAACTCCCGCAGCTTCTGCCTAAAGGAAAGTACTCCAAGTCCACACTCTCCTCAGATCATAAACACCCTGCACCATGCTTCAGCATGCAACTGTGTGCCTCAAGTAGTAAGGCCTGGACTTTCCACCGCTGTTGGCACGAACAGTTGGGTGAGGTCCAGAGCCCCCCTATAATGAAATTTATTCTAAATAAATTAAAGCTATGGTATATCCAAACATTTCAAAGCACTGAAGTCCCAGTGGGCGACACCTACGGTGACAAGGACACTCCTGCGAAGCTGGCTTGGCGGCTCCAGGTCACAACAGAGGTTCTGGTGCCAGCAGCCATCCGACGGACATGCTTCCAGGCAAGGGATATTCCACTGTTGCGAGGCTACCCTCTCCACTGGCACTGCGCTGCCAGTGGACGGGACGGCGTGGCGGACGGCTGGGACAGCCTGCGGAAGTGTGTGTGTGTGCACAGCTCATCAGCTCCAATGGCAGCACGGGAGCCAGGCAAACACCAGATGAAAAAGAAGACAAGATGCTTGGGATTATGAGCCCAGACCCCGTGTCCCGCGGTGGCCTGTGGGTCATGTCTTCCCTGTCTGCTGTCTGGATCCTCCATCCTGCCCTCCCGCCCGCTACCGGGCGCTGGGGCAGACAAAGTGCCGGGGTGCGATGCCCTGCAGCCATGTGCCCCCGCCGTGAGCAAGCAGGGCTGAGGGGCTCTTGCCGCCACGGGACAACGTTGTCACAGCAGCCTTCGCCGTGCAGAACCGTCAGCGTGTCGGGGTACATCATCCCCCGAGGCGCAGGGCTCCAGGGGCACGCAGCCAAGCGTAAGCTGACGTTTCTGACAGCCAAGAGCTGACGACGCTGCTTAAGCTGGGAGAAACAGGCCAGAAAAACCAACCCGGCAGAGGAAAACGCGAGGCTGTGGAGAGGCGACTGGCACCGCTCAGCACGCTGGGCAGCCACGCTGCGCGAACACAAAGCGCACAGTGAAGCAGTAACATTTCACTGAGGGACTACTGAACCCCTGCACTGGAGACACGACGCCCCATCGCTGCCCCACGGCAGGTAAACGGCACCGGGAGTTCTCAGGGCTCGCGCACAGCGCCACAGTCGCCCCACACGCAGGGCAGCACATCTTCCCACGCTGAGTGGGACAGGCAGGATAAGGACACCTGTTCCTTCACTGATACCAGGTGACGGGACAGCACAGACGATGGAGCTGCTTCTGTCAGACTAAGTACGTAAATGCTCTCTGCCCTTTCCCAACCAATACCTCCCAGTGCTGGTCTTCCAGTTGTGGATCGAGGTTCTTCTTCGCTATTTCTTTTTTTGATATAAAATATTCAGTTTTTATAAAAAACCAAAGCTGTTTCAGTAATTCTTTCTAGAGAGCACAAGATTGTAGAAAAAACATTTTACATGGCGAAGTTTGGTTTTGTTGTTGAATGTGCAATTTTTTCCTGGACTTGGTATTTTCTATCTTCAACTCATTTTTATAAATAGCTCTGCTGGTGGAAGGTCTGAAATGTTGATTTGAGTCCAGAATTTACTACCTAACAGTAACATAAAAGAATTTTCAAGCCCAGGCTGGATGAGGCTTCTAGCACCCTGGGCTATGGAAGGTGTCCCTGCCTATGGCAGGGGGGGGGGTGGGACTGGGTTGGCTTTAAGGTCCCTTCCAACCCAAACCATTCCATGGTTCTATGGTTCAGTGTTTGTGTTCAGCTATAGGGCATACAGTTTAACCACGAAATAAAACAGAATAAATTCTGGTGGCAGTGGCTTTTCCTATTCCAAAACTCTAAGCAAAAGTAGAGCAAATTACAAGGGCCGGTTTATTTCCTAAACAGTTATCTTCTGTTACTCGTTTGTACAAAAATAAACACTTCCTGCTCCTCTAGTAGTGTTCATAGAAACTTAATAGAGAACAGCGTCAGGTTTTATCTTCCATAACACTGTCTTTCACAACACCAGGCCCGGCCTGTTGCAGACACATCGATGCGAGGAGCGCCTTCCCACAGTGGCCAGCCGGTTGACATAATCCACAATGCTCTGAATCCACTTGGAAACAGGACAGAAAAGCAGGGTACATCAGGTATATTAAGAGGCTCCAGCAGCTGTGTAGGCATTACTCTGTGTGTATTACCAATACCCCCAGAATGCTGCCACGTATCAGGCTGACTTCAGCCCCACTCCAGCAGACATACCACGTGTTAAGGCTTTTTCTTTAAGACCTGATGACTGTAAAACCACTGGTATCATTTCCCTCCGTTAAGGAAAGTTAACGATGAGACACTGCACAGTTGGTTCCCAGGACAAATCCTACACTTGTGTTCGGTCGCTCAAGCCTAACGAGCTTTGATAACACCCATGCAAGGTAACACACAGACCGAGGCCCTTCCCGCACCCAACTAAACAAAAGGCACCACATTTCAGCTGTGATGCCGGTGATGGAAAACCATCGGAGCTGAGTGACAAAGTCCATTTCCCAGCAGGCGTGGGCACCCACCACAATGAGCCTTACCTGAACAGATTAAGCCAGACGCAGCCCACGAGCACAAACTATTTAAGATATTTCTCTTGCACTGCCACTGCTGGTTAAAATGCACTAAACCACCAGGCAGGCACCTATGCCAAGATGTGATGCATTCCTGAAATGTGAGTAACACCCAAAAAAACTCTGGACGGTGCCAGGGGAAAGACAGCAAGTCAGATTGATTCCTTTCATTATAATAAAATGGCTTCCTATTTAGATCCCCAGTATAATTAAATGTATGACACACGGCAGTGCTGGAAACAGGCTGCTGTTTCCTCGGTCTGCCACAGGTCACGGTTATAAAAGGCCGTATCGTGACGTGCAAGAGTGAATACCTGCTATTATTAGTATTGCCGCCTTACGAACAGCCTCTGAAGATATGAGAGCCTTTTTTTTAGATACTGAACACGCCAAATGGGGAACAAGTAGAGTAGCCTTGACAGGCACAGGGGTTGATGCCTGTGAGATCCTTATGACAGGCCCGAGTTGTGAGAGGATCTGGAAAACAGGAACAGAATAATGGGCATCGGGTAGAAAGTCTGTAAGGAATTAAATGCTAGCACAGTGTGTCTCTTGTTGCATAAGAAATTAAGGAATTATTGAAAAAAGAATTCTCAGAACCAAAATGCAATACTCTTGTTATCAAGTTCCTTTTAACTCTTCCAGAACGAGCAATGGGGCACAGCGAGAAGACAGACTGGAAGGGACTGCAGATCCACAGCACGGTGATCCAGTAAGCACATCTAAGTTCCAAAATATTCAGAATATTGCACACGAGCTGATGTCACTTGCATGCCAAGAACTGAAATCACGCTAGTGACACATGAAAATGAACAAGCGAAGCTGTAAGTTTATGGCTTCTCA
This sequence comes from Eurypyga helias, assembly GCF_000690775.1. Classification (NCBI taxonomy): domain Eukaryota; kingdom Metazoa; phylum Chordata; class Aves; order Eurypygiformes; family Eurypygidae; genus Eurypyga; species Eurypyga helias. Next base: position 22,267 of record NW_010258433.1, read on the forward strand.
TTCAAATCAGGAATCACCACACAGAAGAAGCCATTCCTGGAATCTATAATGCTGAGACTTGGATGTTCTTGATGACGGAAACCCATCTGGAATTGCAAAATGGAAGACAAAAGTATGGCAAGAAATGGAACCCTTATCATTTCTACTTGTTCCTACAGCCTTATTTCAGGACTGATACCCCTACCAGCAGCTTTTGTTCTGTTTACACCCTCCTCCATCCTGAAGGATGCCTGTGTAAGTGTCTCACAGCGAAATGTGAAGTGTTACCAGCAAGAGCTGGGCTGGACAACCACAGCTGTGTTATGGAAGATGCTTAACCTGTCAGTGATACTTAGCTTGCCATTTTTCTTCTAGCCTAAGTTTCCATGTCTCCCCATCTTTTGGCACGAGAAGCAGCAGACGGAACAAGAACAACTGTAAGCTGGTGGGGTAATTCTGGACAATAATGTGCTCTGTGACATAACAGAAACCCCTGACCTCTCCACTCGGTATCAGCGATGTCTGCACATGACACAAAACCAGCATTCCCATAATAGTCACCTGCAGTACGCGCAGTAGCAGAAAGCCACGGAATCACGGAGCTTCTATGGGAATCAAACATGGGCTAACCCAATTTCTTTCTCTTCAGATCAGTCAAAAGTCGAATTGCAATCATAAGGAAGGGCTCAGAAGACAGAGGGGTTGGTAAGGCATCACTTCCACAAGGCGCAGCCCATACATATTCCACACACACATGTGAACAAGCAAAACCCTGTACTTTGTAAATGTTGTAACTACTGGTTCTTCTCTCTGCAGCTCTTCTTCCACAGTTTCTGGCCACACTTGCTGGCTTTCTCCATATAAACAAGAATAATTTTCAAGCAAAGAACCTGCGGCAAAGACCTGTTTCCGCGGTGCAAACACAGTTCTTGCAGAACAGTCGCATTTTCAGCCACCCATCACACACACAGCAGTACAGTAACACAACGTTCCTTTATTACTGACTAATGTTCCCGAGTTCCTTTTCCCCAGGAGGTACACTGTACTAATTCCAAAGTAGTAGCAAAGGTAACCAAGCACGACTGCAGGCAACAAAAGCCCCTGATTCCCATTCCGCAGACAGACTCCTCTCCGCTCTTGCACACTCTCCCCACACACGCTGCACACTTGGGCACCAGCCACTCCGGACACTGTGGGGCAGCCTGAAAGCCCAGGAATCCCCCCCGGGCTTGGAAATTCACTGGAACTCGACCACCTACCACAACGTACTCAATGACCAGAGATGGCTTTTGAGAGCCACGAGGTGTTCATCTGACCCCTCGTGAACTCCTTGCAGAGCCCTGGCCGTAGGGACAGGCGAACAACAGCCAACATTTATACCAGGCACCGCTCCCACCGAGCGCGCCGGGTCCATGTCCCCCTGCGAGAACCCCTCTTCAACCGGATCACATTGGCATAGAGGAAGAACACAGTGCATCATTTGATTATTGATGCTGTAACCACCCTGCTCCTCAGAAGCGACCCTTCAGCGAGTTCACAACCGATAGAAAAGCCAACAAACCTCCCCACACAGCCCACATTCTAACCCAAGCTCACACCTTACTGCAGGCTACCAAAACCACGCCGATTTCCCCTGTTTCACCAGGCCAATGTTTCTTTTCCTTGAATATAACTTGTTTCTGATGGAATTTGGGAAGTTATAAAAAATCACCTTAGAATAATACGAATTTTTAATTAATTCTTCAAGAAAAGGACAGTTACTAGCTCATGTAGATCAGTCAATAATATTTACAGCAAGGTCTTTCTGGGGGTAATTATTCATTGAAACTTCAGCTGGTAAAAACCCAGCAGCGTAACTGGTACTACAATCTCTCAAGGTGAAAAAGAAAGAACACGGGGAAAACACCTTGAAAATTCTGTTTTGTGGAGCGCACATTTTTAAAATCAGCTACCAATCCATTTTGTTTGTATCCTGAAATTCTGCCCAATGAGTTGAGGTTAGTTAAAATCTGATTATACAAAACGCAGGAAGGCCAGCACTCCAGAAATATTTGCTGCAAATCTTTGGTCAGCAATGCTAAACCCGTAAAAATCAGGAACATAACAGGCAGGAGAGAGTTCTCTCCAGCCCCAAGCCCACAGAAACCCACTGGAAGGGAACACAAGGAAAATACACACTTCAGCTCCATGGAGAATGGAGCTGGCGCTGTGAACTGGCCACTCCAAATTCCTTTCTCCTTCCTCCCCCACATCTGTTTTGGCTGGCACCTGACAGGAAATCCAGCTGCTGTCTCCTGCCCACTGCAGCGCTGTGCTCTCGCGGCTGGCGGCAAACACAGACCCCAAGAGCAGAGCCGGTCGGCGATTTGGGCACAGGAGGGGCAGTTCACAGATCGTTCTCCCCCGAGACTGCCACTGCCACCGCACATTCCCAGCTCCGGCTCTCCGTCAGGACAGCGCGTGGTCGGCTGCAGTGCCAACACACCGGGAACAAACGCGGAACACAGCAGATGCACAAAGCATCCCGGATTCTGACGTCAGGGACAGGGACAGGCCAGGTGGAAGCTCTTGGAGACCAAGCGTGGTTTGCAAACAGGCCAGGATGTCCCGCGGGAAGGGCAGGCATCCTGTCCTCCTGTCTGATGTCTTCAGGGACAGAGCTGCCACGTACCCTCCCCTGCCTTCCTGTTTCCACGTGCTCCTACCGCGACGAAGGAGGAACTGTTTAAGGTAAGATTCTACTCCAGAACTCCCAGTACATGCGTGTGTATTGGCATAACAGCCAGCTTAGTATCACGAAAAAGTAGGCAGGATTGATAAATCTCAAAGATATTGGGTCCTACTGTGGGATGAAGATGTATCTATTTAATGGAAAATTAACATGCTCTACATTTTTACATACAGATACGCTCTGCGAAGTGAGGCAAGTACTTACTGGTACCAAATTCACAGTATTTACAAGCAACCAAACTCTCTATAGAAACCCTTCTCTACCCTGTTTTTTATATCTCCTAAGTTACCAGCCCACTAAATATTACAGAACCAGCCCAATGCAATGCTAATTCCCTAAGATAAGCCCACCACCGGGTTTACCGTGGGATGGCAGCAGGCAGACAGGGGCTTACTTTCAGTTCTCCCATTCAATACAAAGCAGGTAAGGTTTGCTTTCACTTTAGATGTCTATACCAGGGCGATGTTGCAAGGCCAAAAAGATATTAAAGAATGGTGTCATCAGACAAAGCTGCATCTGTTAAGAAAAAAAAACACATCTGGGTGGGTACGTTAAGTTTTTCCTGTACGCAGCCAGTGTATTGCTACCCACAAAGCTGGCGTCTGCAAAGAACAAGTGATAGTTCACTGGGTCAGTTAAGACCAGGCATTTTAATACAGTAAATAAAACCCCACACAAATTAATTTATTTCTGAAAACCCATCCGGCTTTGACTTTGAGCACCAAATTGTAATGGCTTTTCTGCATTTCATACTTCATCTATTACTAGAAACTTTTGGAAGTTGCTAGTATACAGCCTCACTACAAAGAAATTTGTTTGAAAACAGAAATACAATTTATTTCATTATGAATTTTTTATGCCCAGAATTGACTCATGAAAGTTTATTTAGGCCCTGAATTACATCCAAAACGACAATTAATTAGGTTTTAAACACTATTACCATTATAATTACTAATAATCCTCGTTTTGCTTGTTCTTTTTTAATGCTAGACGTGTGACTACACACATCTGACTGGAAACCCAAAAGGGCAGCAATGTCAGAAACAAGGGGAGAGACTACTCAGTGGATGTATGTTAAGATACGAAACTAATCGTAGCCTGGGCGCCAGACTTTCTTCCCAAAATTCAGAATCAGAATCACTCAAAATAAAACATCTATCTGGCCCGATACAGGTCATGCTGGCATCAGAGGAACATCTTCAATGCACGTCTGAATGCAAAGCAATGACCCACACAAGCTATTGAGTCCAGCAGGATCTCACCGCCAAAGGAACCCAAAGCCCGCCTTTTCAAAGGCCTGTCAGCCCGGGTGACACCCAGAACACGCAGACGGATTCGTAGGCCTCCTGCCAAACAGCTCCTTCTCCCTGATGCTTGTGATGCAAACAGAAGCCCCCTCTGACAGAGCATGACGACTGTCCCTTCAGATGAACAGCCCCTGGAGCACACCCCTGCAGTCGGCAGCCGTCATCTGCTGTATCGTTCCTGGAGAAGCCTTTGGAAGTGCTACAGCTAAATGAAAGGACAGGGCAGTAAAACGAAGCTCAAGGTGCAGCTTCAGTCATCGCCTAGTCAATGGCAGAATCCCCAACAGCTTCAGGCTGGTCAGCATTCAGCCACACACCTTGAAACCAGCCAAAATCTTACAGAATCACAGGCTGGTTTGGG
>NW_010258434.1:0-6049 GCF_000690775.1 Eurypyga helias
ATTGCAGAGCTTTTTTGCTTTAGAAGGGTGTTGACTACAATTTATTGGATGTTTCACCGATGTATTGTAAGATCTTAGCATGTTACATGATAAGATCATTTCCTTTTTTAGACTTATCCTTAGGTCACATTTCATGGAAACTCTACTTCCCTCTGAACCTGCCAGGATTCCTGTGTAGGAGGTGTTGGGAAGCTTGAAAATGTTTCCATAGATACAAAGCAGAGCCATAGCAGCAACATCCATCCAGGCCATACGAGAGTTGAGATGTTTTTCTTAACTAGCAATGGGCTGTAGAATTCTACCAAAATGGCTCTTTCCCGATTCTTTTCTTCCCAGAACATCTCCCTTGGTGAAAAGTGACATAGTTCCACTAGTATCAGTGGAACTGATAAACTTAGACAATGATTTTAGATAATACTGTAAGGTAAGAGAATGCATCTACTTACACTTATATCCAGCCCGTCTGACAAACTTTATTTAGTTGTTCACAGTGTGTTTTCTAAATAAATACATGTTTTAGCATTAGATTTGACTGAGTTTAATCCCATTCATATTTAGTATAAAGTTACTTGCAGCAAAGAAAATGAGATTAAACATTAGAATAACTATGTTATGGAACTCTACTTTCTCCTTTATTTTCTCTGTATTCTGTTCTTGCTGCCAACAGTTTCACTAAGCTCCCCTTTTTCCTGATTTGTTGTCATATTTATTACTCTTCTACCACTTCTGTATTTGTTTCACATGTCCTTGCCACCTTTCTTTACAAGTAATGTATAAATAAACTGCAGACTATTACCTTTACCGCTAGTATGCCCCTGTGAAGACCACAGGGACCTCCATGAAATGAAATATGAAGACTTTATATTAAAGTTCATAATTGTTGTAGTTATTGAAGAGCTCTGCAGTTCAGAGATAGAGAAAAAGAAGTGGCTTATATTCTGAGCTCATCTCCCAGAATTCATCGATCTCAAGATAAAATGGATAAATGGGATTAGCCCTGCCTAACAGGCCCTGCCCTGCCCAACACAGGGAGCCTCTGACCTTGCTGGTGCCTGGCCCCAGGGAGCTGCTGTCCCCTGTGACACCTTCGCAGTATTGTTATCTGACCGAACCTGAAAAACTAGTATGTTATTATTTTCATTTTGCAAGTGGGGAATGGAGTGATACCTGAAGTCAAGTTTCTGAAGATATTTACAAATATTTAGATTTAAATTAAAAATGCTGAGAATCATGAAAGTTTTCTTGAAATCACAGAATCACTAAAGTTGGAAAATACTTATAAGATCATCCAGTCCAACCATAAAACAAACACTACCACAACTCTGATTCAGTGTGGTAGTTTTTCTCATTAATAATCATAACCTTACACCTTCTACCCATCTGAATTTAAATATTAACACAGCTGAAGGTAAAGGGTGCTGAAAGGAAGGAGGCTACAAGGTGCTGATAACACATTTTCTATAGAATTTCAAAAGAGGACAGAAAGTTATTGGAAATTGCTACAGGTAGAGTTCAGTAAGTTAAAGAACTCTTGCTATTAAAAATAGATTTTTTTTTTTTACTTTTTTTTTGGTTGTTTCTCTTGTAAGTTTCTTATGGTTCCTTGTGGGTAGGTTTCAGTGTACAAATGCCATTTGTTTTCCCCATCAGTTATTTCAATGAGGTTGTTGTATGAAGTTGTTTCAACCTGTTTTTTCACATAGTTGTCTTAGGGATGAAACCAAATGTGTGTAACATCTCCTGAAGAGAGTATCAACATCTCACTTTTAGAAAGAAGGAAAATGACAGAAAATACTTCTATTATGTACTTTAAACTCTCTTCTCTAGCATCTGTTGTCATATAAATACTGATGGGTTAAATGGTAGGTTAAAATGCCTTCAGCTTGAAATAGGGATGAGTGGGTAGATATTGCAGTGTTACTTCATTCCACATGGCCTATACCTTTCAATTTAAATTTAACAAAAAATCAAGTGACCATAAAAAGACACATTAAGGTATGCCCCTAGCTAAGTTGCATTATACCTCCTGTTTAATCCTTCCTATGTAAAATGTTCACCAGCCACTGAGATAGCTTGATATCATCCTGGATTTAACCTTTGCACTCTAGTTGTAAAATAAAATGTGAGGGGCTGGAAGAATAAATACCATCTGATTGAAATCATAGTTTTCACAAGAAGCTGTGCTGATAAAAATATTTTTTCCCTAGGGCTGGAAAACTATTTTTTAATTGTTTATATGTATAAAGAGGTCGCTCTTCAATTTCAGAGCATGACATAAATGAAAAAGAGCAGTAGAGCACAGCAAGATAAAAACATAGGTCAGTGATCAAAAAGTTGATTATAATGTCAATAATGATGTATTCAGTGATTTTTTCTGCCAAATATCTTTGGTGCATATAAAAAATAATGAAGGAAAAAAAAAGCATGGAACAATACACATTGTTTATTTTGCAAAGAGCATATAGTAACATGACATAAATGAAAAAGAGCAGTAGAGCACAGCAAGATAAAAACATAGGTCAGTGATCAAAAAGTTGATTATAATGTCAATAATGATGTATTCAGTGATTTTTTCTGCCAAATATCTTTGGTGCATATAAAAAATAATGAAGGAAAAAAAAAGCATGGAACAATACACATTGTTTATTTTGCAAAGAGCATATAGTAATCAGCATCCTCTAATGTGCGTGTGTCAGTGAATATTTGTTCCATAGTTTTATCTCAGGAAGTCTCTGCCCTGGTTCTGTCAAGTCAGATGGCATTGCCAATATATAAAATGCAAAGAAAGAAGAAAAACATGATTATACGGGCAAAATACATGCACAGTGATTTTTATATTGATTAACTTATTGTTACTGGCTTCTGAAGTAAAATAGCTGAGCTGAAATATTTATAGTATAGTAGGTATTTTAATCAAATCAATAATTAGAAATTTTCACAGCAGGGAAAGGATGGATATTTAAACATTTTATATAGATTTAAAACTCACTTGGCTAGAGGATTAGATTTTTTTCCATATATGTATTTGCAAAGACACAAAATGTTATATTTCCTATTGTGTTTTGTGGGACTAATGAAAACTCCTTGTTCTATGTGGCTGTTGCTTAACCTTTTACTCTTGCTATACTTCTAGTAGGGTAAATAAAAGAATGTATACCATAAGAAATAGTGACACTACTGGAGTATTTGAGATGAAAACTACAGGCAAAATTAAAGCACAGACAAGGTTCTTTGAAAATACAGAATAGGATTTAAAGAAGACAAGGATGTCCTTGTCTGGGTAATGAAGAAAAAATTCTTCTTCTAAAAGTTTATTTGTTTCTAATTAAACTTTCCAAAGTAAAAAATATTGCAAGCAACAGCAATCTGTATTGGGGGGAGGGGGGGGGGGGGAAAAAAAAAAAAAAAAAAAAAAACTAAAAACAAAACCCAAAGAAAACATAATAGTTTTCAAATTGGTAATGTGTTTCCAGGGCTACAACTTGGCAAAATTTACTCCAAAATATTCCACTTGTTCATGTGGAAGATGTCCCCCCATGCCAAATGTTAGCTTGTTTAATCACCACCGTCAACCTTCTTCAGATCATCATTCATGATGCTTGGACAACGTTATGTAATGTGATTTATGTAAAAACTGCACGTATGTACAACAACACCTGGTGACCCAGTAATTTCCCAGTTTTAGGCTTTTGTTCTATACATGCTTAGGTTTGTACCTAACAGTACTGATTTTACCTTGTGCAAGTTCCACCTAAAATTAGGCATACAGACAGTATTTTGGTTTTCATATTAAAACTGACTCTCTTCTTCATCTAACAGTATCTTTCTTTGGCCACCAATATGGACACAACATGAGATGTACTAGTGGGTGTATTTTTAGATTCTCAGTGAAAAAGATGTCAGTGCACTAATTTTATCTGTCACCATGTGACAATAGTACACCTATGAGCATTTACTCCAAAACCCCTAATATGTGATGATTCTAACCCTAATATATGTTAGTCCAAGGCAATTTATTCATTTGAGTGTAACTTGAATGTTGAGTGCTTTTACCTGATGAAGAACAGCAGACAGTATAATTCATAGAAAAAAAAAAAATTCTGTCTCCCTGGTAATCCTAACCCTTTTCTCTTACAGTGTTCAATAAAATACACAGTGAATCTAAGTGACAAGTTCAAAAATGAAGGGGGAATGGCATGATGGCATTGACAATGACACCATGATGGCAGACCACATAGATTTCCCTCTTAAACAAATAAAATTATCTTCCTGACTTAAATTTCACTTTTTCCACCCTCCAAATCATAGGTGAAATATATTTGTGAGAGACTCAAGCTCTCTGAGTATATGTCTGGCTTATTATATGAAAATAGTGTGGTTGCCCCTGTAGTTGTGATAGCCTTCACAAAAAGATAGGACTAATCTCACTTGCTTTACAACAGAAGTTTTAAAGATGTTTTGACAACTCTAATTGGTAGGTTTCTAGACAGGAGATTTAATTTCCTGTCATAATAACATTTATTCATTCATTGTCCTCATTAACTTAAGTTCTTGGTTAAATTTGTACAGTAATATCAGCAAAGAATAGCATCCAGCTTCTGGCTTAATATATTTTATTGGATGTCTACAGTTGTTGTGGTTTAACTAAAACCAACACAACAGGGCTTCTACTTCTCTGGGTTATTGCTAAAGCACATCCCGCAAAAAGAAAAATAAAACTTACTAAAGTAACAAAGAAAGGGCATTGCATACAAATTTTCACTTTTCCTTGCTAAAAAGGCAGCATTACATGTTTTCTCCTTCTGAGGTGAAGGCACAAGATTTTGGTCAGAAAAAAATTACTACTTGTTTAATTATTTGTAACCAAATACAGTGAAGATCTATTTGTTCATGTTAACATGAGTGGACATTTTATAGACAGGTAAATTTCATGCAGCATTGGATATCTTTTCAGACTGAAAATTCCAGTCATCCATGAAATTAAAGAGAAAAGGGTTTCCTTTAAAGGAAAGTTTGGCAATTACAGATCCTGTCCACCTCTTCCCATATATTTTGTGGTCAAACTTTTTATCACTTTTAATAAACCTTTTGATACTGTATTTTTTGGTATTTCTAGTATAACTAAAGGTGTGGTAGGAAGCCTGTTTAAATAATTACACTACCAAGAGTCTATGTAAATTTTGCTCTGGCAAGAAATTTGCCATATGTTTCTGGGAGTCAACCATCATGCAAGGTTTTAACTGTGTAGAGTCAGTCAAAAATACAGTAGGAGTTGCATGACTAAAAAAAAAATCTTATGCAGTGCTTTGAAAATATTCTTTGCAAGGTCTCCTGGGTAATGTCATACTTCTATTCTTGAACAACTTCGAAGCTTGAAGAGATTCTGAATCTTTTATTTAAAGAAATGAGGGACTTGTAAAAATTTCCAAAAAGGAATGTTGAAAGTTAGTCTCAGAGGTCTGTAGGTCAGACATCCATAAAACTCACTATATTTTTTAAGATTTTTTAGCTCCAGAATTTCTGTGATTTCAATATGAATTGCAGCTGATCTTCATACCGCTTTAATGTGAGCGTTGAATATCAAGCTGCTTCCTTCTAAACCAGTTTAGAAGGACAGACCAAATTGTTGACCACATTTTCTCTTCACTAGACAGACAGATTGAATATAATCAAGGCTTACTCTTTCAGGGCAAGGGGGGATCTTTATATGAAATTTTCTGTAACTTCTGCTATTGTCTGGTTTTGGAGGGCTTTGGAATGGAGGAACTTACCCTTATCTCACAAAAGAGAAAAAAAAAAAAGCTTAAGATTACGAAATAGAGGTATTCATGTAACAACTTTTTTCAACTCCAGCTGTCAGCAGTCCACCTGTTTTCCCTGTCATCATAACACCAGTAGGTCTGCCAAGAACATAATGCAGTCTGGCTGCGTGTACAGTCCTCAATCTTAGTTTCCCAATGCCACAGAGTAATCAATAAGTCTGGTCAAAAGTTGTTAACAAAACCTCTTTTATGGGGGCGGGGGGGGGGGGGGGGGATCACTAGTGGGG
>NW_010258434.1:6080-19234 GCF_000690775.1 Eurypyga helias
TCAGCTGGTTTGTCTATTCCCCACACTGAAACAGAGGATAATGTTTCATCCTTCCTGTATCTTGTAACTTCTACAGAATACTAGCTAAAGAGTTATACATACCTAACTGTATTCTGTTATCCTAAAGTGCATTTATAGATGTTTTAGGCTTTCTGAGTGGATTATTTTCTCATTTCAGTATTGAACTCCACCACCATCTCAATTCGTGCTGAAAATAGAGCGCAGAATGTCGACATTATCACAAGATGGAAGTCGTGTTCTTACCAGCCCTATTAAATAAGAAATGTGTTTTGCCTTCTTAAACTTTAACTTCCTATAATGTGTAGTTATACCAGCCCCAAAAGCCTCTGTGTTATCCCGCAACAGCCTTCCCAGAGATTTTCCATTTCCTAGCTGGAAGAATGACCATAGTTACAAGACTTCCCCCATGCACCACAGGGGTTAAGGCTTGAATTGCTGCTTCTTTCTTACTCTTGTACATAACTCCTTGACTGTCACTGAAACACAGCAGAGGAGACTATGTAAGTCTACAAACTTGCGTTTTCTGGCACTTTGCCTTTGAAGGAAGGAACGAAGTAGTTAATGCAGTATTCCAAATTGCTCTATTCTGTCGTTTTCTGTCATTAGAGAAAAGGCTCCAGATTGTTGTATTTGGGGGGTGGGAAGTGTTGCAATCTTCCTCTGTTAAAAAAGTTGTTCATGCTAGGCTTTTATTGTATTTCAGACAAATGCAGAAACATTTCCATACTGACACAATCATTTGAGTGTGAATATATATGTAGTTTGCTACTCATGGGTGCTTATCATCATATTTACCCTGTAAAATGTATGGTAGCCAAACTGAAACTGCAGACACTAATAATTCCATATTCATGAAATATTTGAAAATATATTGCTGCCTTTCAGAAGTAATAAAATCTACAAACAATAATTTTAAATTGTTGGTATCTTCAAGGCTAAAAAGAGCTCAGATAGCATGCTGAAATTAAAATATCAGTGATCATCTCAAATGAAACTGAACTTACTGTACAAAATGGGATGGAAGCATAATATATTAAAAAAGCAATGACAATATTAAGAAAAGATAAAGATACTTCTGAAAATTCCATCTTAAACTCTGTGATATGAAGTTACTAGTTTATAAGTTGCTGGCAAGCCTCACAAGGCATTGACATAGATCACTGATAATCACAGAAGATTGTCCTTGCCTAGATTTTCGTGTTTTCAGGGAAGGTTTTTCATACTTTCATATCAAATTACTGGCCCCTTTAACTCAAACATCAGATCTGTTCTGATTACCTTTCTTACCAAAGTGAAGCATCAGCAGGATGAAAAATGTTATGCAAAGTTTAGTCATCCATGGATGGTAGTTTCATTATCAAAAATTAATGTTATGCCCTTTTAAGGTGTCTTCTAGAAAGCATGGCTTATATTTGTAAGTAAAAGTCCCCTCGTGATCAAAATGTATAGTTATGTGAAGGATTTGCAATTATTTACCTCTGCATGTGTGTTTAAGAATTACTTATAAGCATAGACGTTTACCAAGAAATTAAAAAATGGTAAATGTTTTCACAAAAGCTACAGATTTTAATATATTGAAACAAAACCAAAACATGCTCAAGATTTTGTGTTGTCTTTTTATATCTTCTTAATTTTGTAGATATTTACAGTTTTCTCTCTGTGTCAAAGATGTCTTATGTGGGTATGTTTAATAATTTAAGGCCACCCCTTTAAAGACATTAAGGTATTTGTCCACTTTAGAGAATGCTGTTACATGACTGCTTGAACTTTAAATGACTTTATGAAGAATAAACAGTAATACTTTTCCATTTAACATGTTCAATGGAAAAATATGTGACATAATATGAGGTACTACAGTGATAGATAAAACACCAGTGCTTCAGACAGATAGATTCTCACTTGATGTTAAAGCCTTACTGAGTTTGGCAGTGATCCACTGAAATAAATGAAATCTTATTGATTTATGGTAATTGAGAAGCTGGCTAACAAAGTCACTGTATAAATTTTCTATACAGTTTTACCTAGTTTAAGGTCATGCTTCCTGAGTTTAATTTCTTTCCCTTTTGATACTTCCCCCATGCTTTAATCAGTTTTATAAAAAAATTATAATGGTTTAATTGTAATACATGGAGTCCAAAATTTTTCAAATATTAAAATTTTAAACTGAATCGATGTATCATTGTAACAGTATAACTAGATTTGGATAATAAATGAAGGGGTTATTCGGGCAAATACACTACTTCATTTTTGAAGAGAGTTCTTAAATGAGAGATAGAAGTAATAGAGGAGATGAGGTCCCATTTTTAATCAGTTCTTTCAAAAAATTAACAGTTTTCAAAATAAAGGTAGTAGTTCTTAGTATGGTTGATTTACATTAGTATAATATTGGAAAAGATTTGGTTTTTTCTTAAAACTTATTACTTAAAGTTGTAACCCCACTTCAGCACATGCTAACCATTTGAAATCAAAGGAGCTCTTGATGGGTAAGCTTCTGGGAAAACCCCAAGACCATCACACATAAACCCAGTGATCTGTATGAATGTAAGATTGCTAGAGTTGGAGAGCAGCTTGTCAGGTAAAATACATTTGTGCCTGCTTATTAGAATTGCTGACACCGAATACCGGAGGCAGGAAATAAAAAGCCTCATGGAGTCAGAACTTTGACTAGGATAAATCAAGCTCAACAAGGCAGTGTACTCAATCTGTCCTCAAGTTTTTCAATTAACTTACGTGTACTGGTCAGCCTGTTACAAAACTGCCATAAGAGTACAGTATCTGTTTTCATATAAAATCAATAATTCAGGTAAAAAAAAGGAAACAATACTCCTGATTGTTTCCCAGAAAAGGACTTTGGCTTTTCCTTTTCAGTGTCTACATAGCACTCCTAGATCAACCACACTTGAGAGAAAAGCAATGTCATTTTCTTCTTCTGACTGTCTTTGAGTATCCAAAAAATCCCTGCCTGTTAAAAAGACAACAGAGGTTTGAGTTTAATTGCTTAATTAAACTCTATTGCTTTGTAGTATTTGAAGCTATGAACAGCTGCTAAAACTGATTAAGCACTAAGGCAAAGCCTGAGGTGTTTGATCAGTCCAAAAAGTCATTTTATGCCAAGTAAGGAAGTGATAAAGATTATTCTTGTAATTATATAACGAACCACAATATAAAAATAATAAGAATTGCTTCCACTCGGAGATTTTGATGACTGGTCCTAAAGTTTCTTTCCTGGACTGCCTAGAGAGATGCTAATACACAAATGTCTGCATTTACTAGCCTCCCAAGTTAAATGTAACATACTGTTATTTTCTCTTCATCAGTCCAAATGAAGTTTATTTGAGATGAAAAATCAGCTGCAGAAAGAATTTCTTTAATATCAGGCAGATTATTCTTGAGTAACAGTAAAACTGACAAATAGTGGTAGTTCTCTGAAATCTTTACTAGTTTATTTAGTCTAAAGTAATGCTGTGACCAACCAATGCATTCATGTTCAGGAGAAGATACTGAAATAATCAGTCATGGACTTGCATTGTTCTCGCTCTTTTCCAAACAAGGTACCCTGTACACGTATTAAAAAATACAAACTCACAATATCCCTCCGGGGCATATATGTGTTTAATCTGTTATTTAATAGTTTGAAAAACTGAGGCATAAAAAGCATAAATTATTTTCCTAGGTTTACTGAAGTGTGCCACACCTCTAAGACCAGATCCGCATATGCTTTTAGCTGAAGTGCTCTATTTTAAATATTGAACAATGCATCATTCCTGATTGAATCTGTGAAAGGCTATGTCTGTGTAAAGACCCACAGATTCACATATAATTTTGAAACAACAAGAAGTAAGAGTAGGTGTCCCTTGGCCTCTCATTTTTCATACGTATAGCAAATGATCAGTTTCCAGCAAATATAATTTAGTGAGGGACTGGCAGTACTGTTTAAAGGATGTCAAAACTCAGTCATTTTTAACTTACACATGGTCAGGAAACCTCTTTATGGCATCTTTGAAAATGTTAGCTCTTGTGAACAAGGATGCAGATGAGTTTTAGTGTTGGGTTTCTGCTTTCGTTTGTATTTTTTCCCAGAAAAAAGGGAGAAACAGTTGATAAGATTCACATAAAAATCAAATATTGGAGAAACAGCCCAGTCACTAAGGTACAACAGAAGTAAGCAACCCTCGTCTTCGGATGTGCTCTTGAAGAAATATTTGCAGATATGCATGTGTGTACGTGTATGTGTAACTGGTGTATGTTGCTTTTTATATAGGTGTAGTGGTCAAGATATATAGCTTTTCTCTCGCAGAAGCAAGTGATAATTGATAGTATATTTTCCATTATATTCTTACAGCATGGATAGCTAAGGAATACATACGTCACCACTGAACAAGAACATATATGATGAAAACCAAATGTGAAGAATCACTTTCTGTTTCTGTAGTGTGAAGACAGAAAAGGTATTTACATCTATTATTTTGATGATTAACACCAAACTGATTCTAAATGAGGATAGAAATGTTGTGTTTAGTTTTAATTTCTGACAGAGAAATACTGATGTGTTTTATAGTCCCCAAAACTTATTTCAAAAGGGTTTAACTCACAGTCTGGTTACAATAATTTGAAATGTAGGCTTTTCAAACACGATAATTTTCATCTTCTTGTAATCACACACAGACAGTCAATGCTTTGATTTCATAAAAAAAAATCTTTCAAAACTCTCATAAATTCTATATATCTACACATTTTCTTCTGCAGCATGTGTCAGCAGTTTATCCATAGCCTATTTGTGGAATATTTAAAGAGCTCCAAAACCACAAACCTATTACAATACTATTGAGAACTTCCTGTGTTTTATCTCACAGTGGACACAATACATATGATGTAATATAAAAAGAATTCAATCAATTTTGATATTTTTCAGACATTTTATACTGATTTCTATTATTGACAGCTGCAATGTTGAAATGAAACTGTCAGGAGCATTAGACTGCTATTTAACAGTGATATTTAGAGAGTTCCTTAACATTTACTGTGTTGACATATACAGAGTATTTGACTTTTATTAAAATTGTTTTAAAAAATACAAACTTAAGTTTAACTGCTTAAAAATCTTAAAAAGCCAGCAAATCTTTGTGTAACGATACTTAATGTTTTACTAGAGGAACTCTGCTTAACATTAATGCTCTCTGTAAAATCTCATTTGGTTTGACGTGCTTGTTTAAAACCAAGAATGCCATACTCCTGTGGATATACTTGCAGCTGGATCAGAATATGATTTCTGGAAGTTATAACATGCATCTGAAATTTTTGAAAAATCTGACCTATTGGTTTGTTTCTGGTCTAGTTTTTAACTAAGGGGAAAAAAAAAAAAAAGTAGCAAATTACTAGAGCCAAACACTGTTTATGTGAAATCTAAACCAGGATTTGGTCAGATATGTAAAAAATATCAAATATCTAAGAGTTCCAGAACTGCTCTTACTTTGTGCACTCTGCTTACATCTAGCTGTTTGTATGGAGTTTTCATCCTCAAATATACATTAGAGTACAAAATCTATGCTCACAAAACACAGCTCTGGAGCTCAATGAGTTTTCTGTGATAGGTCCCTAATTGTCATTCTACTTATTCGTATAATATGCCTAGTGATAAATATATGGTGAGAGAAAATATGAGATAGGTTTTAATTCTCTAACAGAGGTGTAGAGTTTATTGAATCATTGACATTTCAGTAGATTAAAAAAAATACTGACCAGCTCCACATATCAATCACATCAAACACCATCTTCTTCCCCCCCTCCCCCATTCCATTTATCTGGCATTCAGCCTGTTTCACTGCACCCACCTCTTTCCAGCATGACTTTCTCAACCTGTGTCTCTTTTCTGCCTGCCATTTTTATCTTCACGCTTCTAATTTGTACTTTTCATATTAATTCCATCATTAGTCCTTTCTCATTTCACACAATAAACCTGACTGGGGTTATTTTGTGTCAAAGGTGGTATTGCTAATTCTACAGTACCAGGGTAAAATAAACATAAAATGCTGTCTAATACATTTAAGCAGTAAGCAATCTTCTAGAAAACATCCCGTTCAAAATCTGCAACACAGTGATGGAAGAATGTGTTACTATAAAAAGCATAATGATTTGTCATAATTTGAAAACATACATTTAAAAAAAAACCCATAGCCTTACAAATCAGCCATTAATTAGTTTTCCTTTATTGACAGAAATGAGAAGCAAGAATGTCCTAATGTCTTCAAGCTGTACTTTTTTCCTCCTTTTTTAAACTTTTTGCTGTATTCCACTTTGTACAATTTCCGAGAAAATATAGAGGAGGAGGGCAAATCCTCCTATATAAACTGATAAATCTTCAGCAGGTCATCTTCAAGAGTGTTGGAGTGAAATGAAGCCCATGTTTCTTTTCCTTTATATTGATCGAGCTGCACTAATAGACCATTGGCTCTGCACTCTGTTGTTTCACAGGGTTTAGTTGAACTTGCCTTCTGTCTAAAGATAACTGCAGGTTGAGTAGCAGATGACAGTATTTTTATCAACAATTTTCCATTTTCTTTTACAGGAGAATATTGCCCAAAGTAAATACTTTCTATAAATTTATAATGATTTTTGGCTTTAGTTCATTTTTTTAAGGCTAGCCATCACACATAAAAAAAAAAAAAAGCCAGAACAAAGATCAGGCTGTGAAATCCTACTGTCACTGTGTGCACATGGTAAGTACTTAATGAATCTCATATTTGAAATTTCTTATTTTGGGATCATATACTCCTTTGAATTGTACATCTTTCTTAATGGAAATAAAACTAACCAGATGATTACTATGTACAGAAATTGGTTCTTTTTAAGCAGCCCTTCATTTGTATAATTTTGTGCACACTTTAACTCAATTATTAACCTACAGAGACCATATAAAAGGCCAGCTAATACAACCAGTGAAAGGTTGAATTTTTTGATTAATAGACACTCAAAAAGCCACTTCCTGGGTTTTGTTTCCCATGTATTTATATGCATGCAAATGTTACATTTAATTGCCTGAAGTGAAAGTGCAAACCTCTTTTCTTAATTTTTAATTAGGAAATATTTCCCCTTATACCATGCCCTGTGAATACTTCATGGCAGATAATCAGAACTGAAACATCATTTGTTCTGTGCTTACTTCAAAGGTGGTTTTTTGATTACGAATAAACATTTATACTACAATAACTACAAGAGTTTCCATGTGGACGGTGTGCAAGAGATTCCATGTGCAATAGTGATATTTCACTGGATTTTTTGCAAAGGAAATGAAAATTCCTGAAACAGAAATTACTGGAACAGAAGACAGGCTTTTTTGTCAGTTGACTTGTCTTTTTTTTCTTTTTTTTTTTCTTTAGGTAAAAGGAAATGAGAATCAGAAATTTTAACCTTGGAGCAAATTCCAGTATTTATCTGTTTCAATTTCTTAAAACCTGGATTTCTTGATGGAAAATTAATTTTAGTTGATAATTGCTTGCTAACATGAATAGTTTAGTTTGGTTCAGCTTCTAATTAGTTTGGATTTAAAAAAAAAAAAAAGTATGACAAAGAGAAAACAAGAGGAGGACAAAGTAAAGATAAATAAGCCTGAGTTCTGATAGCTGGGCGGGCGTAACCATTAGGCAAGATATATGTTGTCAACTGGTAGGAAACAAGTAGGAAAGCAAGGAAGGGTGTAGCAGCCCCATAGCATAGTGCCCAGAAGTGGAAGAGGAAAGAGCCTTGCATGGTGTGTGTATAGGTTTGCCTCATGTAAAAGCATCACACTGTGCCTGTACATGCTGTTGATTAAACTCTTGTTAATAAGAACATTTAGTACCATAAAAAGAGTGGTGCATAATCATGAGAAGGCTTCATCTACCGAGGCTTGTGGCAGAAGTTGGGGTTTTATGGACTTTCCCATAAGAACTGATTTTTAAATTGTGAGGCACTCTTCATATTTTTTAATGTGTACAGTCATCCAATATAGTGGAAACACTATCATATTACATAGCAAAATTTGCTTTTATCAAACACAAGTATATTTGAAGAGGTTTACATTCAGTATCTCAGACAACTAAGCTTGATGGTTCATGTTAAGGAAATAAAAATGTTACAAGTATGATATGGAATTTATTTTCAAATTTAAATTGAAGTTCTTGGAAAAAATGTATTAATCTTCTCTATCATCTCTCATTCTGACAGCAATATCGTAGTATTTCTCTTGCTATATTATTGCAGATTCTTCTCTATGGTCACTGTGTGTTAATAGTGGCATTTATTGACAATTATGTGGGGGTTTTTTTCTTCTTTATTTGCTTGGAAAGACAACTAGATGAAAGAAATTGTGATTACATATATATCCAATTTACCTGATAATTGTCTCCTAAGCCTCCAGATATACTGTTCCCTCAGTGACTGTTTCTTAAAAAAAAAAAAAAAAAGAAAAAAACAAAGTTTTGAGTATCTGTTATAAACTGTTACGAATCTTGAGTTTTGGAAAAGTGCGGGTTTTTACCTTTTTTTGTGGTGTATAATCCTGTAATGCTAAAAACCAGTAAGTAATTCCCAGCTTTGAAATTAAAGTATTTGGCCTTTCTGGCAAGCAATAAGAGGGTAAGGACCTCTCAGTCCTTGTCTCCCTTCATTTTATTGATTTTGGAATGCATGCTTATCTTTTTAAGTCATGTTTGTTTGAAACTGAGCTTTAAAAATTCAGTGGTAAGCATTTTTTCCTGAGCTGAAATCACAGATTAAGAATTTTTCCTTTATATATTGCATATTAAATTCCTATAATTTTGAGTTTCCTTTAGAAAACTACCATATTCCTCTCCAAGTAGTTGTATATATAGTTGATCATTACATTGATGAGGTACTCACATTTTCTATAATGTAAGAACAGTAAATGTAAAATACAAACGTTATACTGAGATTCTTAAAATTCATGTGAAACAGGAGAGAGAAGAAGGGACACAGAACCACACCAATAGTTAGCAAGTGACATGGAAGAGATTCATGTTACTTCAACATTGTTATACTTAGAGATACATTTTGAAGACAGAAATCTAAATAGTATTCTTAAATGATAGAAGAAATTAATTGAGTAAAAATTTGAAGTGGCAGGTGTAGGCTGTGTCAGCTACATCAAGACAAGGATCAAGAAAGACACTTCAAATATATTTCACTCCAGTTTTATAAAATAATAATAATAGTTTTTAAAAAGCAATTTTAAAATCATTCATGTCTTACACAAGCTGTGTTAGCTATGGCAGGCAGGGGTAATTATGCATTCTAAAACAGCTGCTTGTGACAGACAGTTTGCTTGCAACCCTGCTAAGAGAAAATTACAGTTATCAAGCATTTGATCCAAAGGTCTTGTGCTGTTGCTGTGAGGCTTCACAATACAAAAGGACACTGATTTTATAAAGTGTACTAGAACTACAGCCACCACATGGCATCCCAGCAAGAGGCAGATTTATTAACCTCACATGTGTCTTCTGAAGAGATCTCCTGAATGAAAAAGCCAGTTCTGATAGCTTGGGCACAGATCTTGTGTTCTCCTGGGTGAGGGCATTGGTGGATAAAGGCATCCTATTTTAGAATTCCATCCATGTAGCTTCTGAACTTGACAGAAGATCAGACTAGTATTACCTTGCCAACAGCATCAAGCTTGCTTTTTTTTTTTTTTTTAATAAGGAGGCTGCACTAAATTTTGACTAACATTGTCAGTGTGAAGACATTTTCATATGATTGGCTGCCCATCCCTATTAGCCACTAGAGGGCTACTGAATCATGTTTGTACATGCACCAGCAGCTGGTTTTAGTTGCCAAAATAATAATGGCTTTAAATGGTGTCCAAAGCTACCCAGGCATCCTTTGACATTTACATCTGTCAGAAAGAAAAGAAAAATTGCTTAAAGAAAACAGTTCTATTCTCACTCCCTGTCGACCAACAAATAAGGAAAGGACTACGTCTCGAACTGCACCTAAAGGTCAGCACTACATCTGATTATTCAGTAAAATTCCTCCCGCAGGACAGCTCGCTACTGATCACAGCTACTTAGGTACTAGGGATTTTTATGCCAACTTCATCTTTTGTCACTGCTGTCATGGCGCAATTGAGAAGACTGTCAGTCTGTGGGTTTCTCAGTCCAGACGAGTCAGGAAAGAGCAGAGTTCTCACTACTCAGAAGCAAAATGGCACCTACTGAAAAATTACACTAATACACTTCAAACATCTATTATTCCTGCGTAAAGAGGTAATAGTCCTATGAATCGATAGTAATATTTACATAATCTTGAAGTGTAGCCTTTGGTAAAGGACTATATCACCATGCTAAGTAAACATAATTACCAATGCAAGATGACTATATGTACTGCAGGTACTGAGACAGATTAAAAAAAAAAAAGAAAGAAAAAGAAAAATTATAAACCTTAATCACTGTGAAGCTACTTGGGATTTAAGAAACAGACTTGCTCCAGGTAGTGAAATTGTGAAGTTAACTTGCAACGTAATTGGAACTAAAAATATTCCTGCCAGACCCACCTAGTCATTTGAGTAATGCACTCATATAATCACTGTTGTGCTGTAAGAGACTGCATTGGACATTTCAAAACTGTGTCAGAAGTTCTGTCTCAACACTGCTGAAACAGAAGGTCCCTGGCTGACACCACTGCATTGAACAGAGCAACAGTTAGACCGCAAGGCCAGAGGTTCCCTCTTATCTCACCACATCAAACGGTTGGACTGCAAGGCTAGAGGTTTCCTGCCTTCTGAGGAACCTGATGCGGACCCACTTCCAAGAAACTTTATCTAACCCCTGTACCTGCACCAAGGCCCAGGGCCAGGAAGATAGAGGGGCTTAGAGACCCCTGAAGACCACCTGTGACTCCTGGAGATCTCCCAGTTACGACATTGGGCATGTGCGTCACCACCGAGTAGTGGGGGTGGTTAGGCAAAGAGTTTCCTGGAAAAGCACCGAATATGCAATAAGACAACCCCATAAAAAAAACCAGAAATAACACACATTGGACCGAGCGCTCTCCCCACCGGATCTGAAACAACTTGGACCTCAGGATGCTGAGATTCCACAGTGGTAGCTATCGCAAATAACTCTTTCTTTCTTTTCTTTCTTTCTCTCTCTTTTTTTCTTTGCAACTGCAAACTTGTTGTTGGGTAGATACAGTTTCTTGGTGCTTGACTCCATTTTGAGTCTTAATTCTGTTCCTGAGAATACAGGTAAAACCTCACCTTGGTTTTTGCCTGGCATGTGACACGTGCTCAGATTGTACTTCATTCAAGGTGCTCTCATATATCTCCTCTTAGTTTTCCAGATGGGATGGAAAGGACAGCAGCAGCCCTGGTCCCTTAGCAAAAGAAATCTCCTTCCTCAGTCAGCACCACTTTCACTCCTGCCTTCTGGCCCAGGAGTTAAGCAGTGACGAGAGGTGACAGAGAGATAGTGAGATGCTCAGTAGATAGGAGAGAAGAGAAGCATCTGCATCCCAAAATTTCTAGCTATTTACCTCCAGATCTACTAGATTTCTGGAGGTTGTATGTTGCCCTGAAGTTATAATGTCCTCATTAAACCAGGCTTCTTCAAATTAGTTTATCTTTCTTGAACACAGGTAAAATGCCAAGACAAGACAGATGCAGCAACCTGGGTTTTAGTGATGGAAACAAGTCATGCAGTGAATGACATAACATATAACCAATGACAACATGTTTTCTTGCATATCAGCTGCTCTGATCAATTATTTGCCTTTTACAGAATCACAGAATTTCTAAAGTTGGAAGAGACCTATAAGATCATCTAGTCCAACCATCAACCCAACACTATCATACCCACTAGACCATGTCCTCAAGAACCATGTCTACACGTTACTTGAACATCTCCAGGGATGATGACTCCATCATTTCCCTGAGCAACCTGAACACTGCCTGACCACTCAATTACTAGTTGACAGGGATCAGGCTGGTGGATTCCTGCAGGCCTCTGGGTCCATACCCTTCCTTCCCTCCATCTTCCCTCCCCTCCCTACACAACTCTTACCCTCCTCTTCACCCAGGAGGGCTGCAGACCAGTGATTTCCAGGTGAGACACTGACACAGCAGGTGCCAGACAGGTCAGGAGGTCAGAGCAGTAAATCGGGGCAGTGATGCTGCTGGCTGGAGCAAGGTCAGGTGCGTGAAGCAGCTCCTAAGCATGATGGGAGGCTCCTCTCATCTGTCACTTGTAGGGTATTACTCTACAAGCCTCATAGCTATTCAGCTGCTGTCATTCTGAATCTATATGTTAACTGAGCTTTCTACTCCTACCTTGAAAGAACTGAAGAATCTTGTGAAATCCTCTTATCTATTTTGGTGGTATGATGAAAAATGTGAGACAGGAAAACTACACCTCTCTGATACTTCATTGAAATATATGAGAGCTAGTTTTTTTAAGTCAGCAGTCCTGGATCAGAAGATCTCCCAACAAACTTCTTCAGAATCACTGTGTTTTTGTAAGCCTGATTTGTTGATACTTAAACTTTTTCAGAACAGCTACTTAGACTTCTGTAAATAAACTTATTTAAGGACAATTGCATAGCATTATAATTTAGATGCAGAAAGAAGGTCAAGAACCTCCTTTAGGAAAATACTTCTATGGTTTCTATTTGTTAGTGCTTCTCCCGTGGAACAAAAATAAATTGCCTCTTTGCATGTGTCTAAGGAATTTTCTTATGAAGACAATTTTAAGAAAGAAAAAGCTCATGTATTACCTGACAGCGGGTATTCTGTTTAAAACTCTTTCTCTGTAAGTCTGTAATAGCAGTGCGATTGACATGGCTTCATTCTGTAAGGCAACTCTTCTGGACTAATTCTTGGACCAGGTGAGCGCAGGACCACCTGATCTTCTGAGAACAGAGGACCAAATACCCCTCTTGTACTGCTGAATGTACTATACACATACACAGTAGATTACTAAAGAGCCCCAAGACTCATGGGTAGTTTTGGTCAAAATGAGAGGTAAAAAAGAAAAAAGAAAGACTGGTGGGTGTTTCTGTCTGATTTCCATTTCAAGTAGCCAGAACTGTTAGCTATTTTCTGATTTTGTTCTTCCATCTGTCAGAGCTGCATGTATGGTCACACTCTT
>NW_010258434.1:19265-23405 GCF_000690775.1 Eurypyga helias
CTCTCTTTCTCAGTGTCTTTCTTTCTCTATCACTTCAGCTTTTGGAGTTATCCTAGTTTACATCCTAACTATATATGGAATCTGATTAAATGAATGAGCTACACTTTATTCTGGACCTATTTTATCTATTTTCTCGTCAATCGCCATGCTGTTCTGTACCTAAAAGCATTCTATATAGCTATGCAAAAAATTGAGACATTTATGCTAAAATTCAGCATAGACTACCCTGTTTTTATTTAGAATGCCTTCACTATAATTAGTCACATAGTCTGGATAGTTATGCAGAAAATGATTGAAATAAACACCCAATGCTTTTAGTATCAGTGTACAATCTTTATGACTCTATACTAGAGAGGCTATTAAATCTATATCAATCTCTTACTAGTGCATCATTCAGATATTTCATTAATCATAGTTAAATAGCTATTTAAACCCTTCAAATGCTTTCTGAATTCTCTGAGGGGTATCTACGTTTTTCATTAGACAGTTACAGTATATCCAATAAACAGTACTGCGTAAATTCAAGGAAATATCGCTACTTATTAGAGCAAAAACATAACAAAAAGCTTTAAGTAAATTACATGAGATGACATGCCAGGAGTCTGTCAATAAATAGCTCAGAAGAAGGGATGAGTCAGAAGTACTAACCAGTTTTGGTCACATAATCTCCTGTCAGACACATGAACCTCCCCTTGCACCTAAAGAAGTATTATGATGTTACAGAAGTTCCAGTCCACAGTGTCTGAAGTACACTGTCATTTCAGTGTGCTTGTTAAAGCAGTATTACCTGCCTTCAGTATCCTGCTCTTTTGAGATATTAGTTCTACCTTAATAACAGATCAGTAGTAAGATAAATTACTCCCTTCCTTCCTTCCTTCCTTCCTTCCTTCCTTCCTCTCTTCCTTGCTCCCTCCCTCTCTCTCTTCCTTCCTTCCTTCCTTCCTTCCTCCCTTCCTTCCTCCCTTCCTTCCCCCCTTCACCCCTTCCTCCCTTCACCCCTTCCTCCCTTCCTCCCTTCCTTCCTCCCTCTCACTCTTGCTTGCTCACTCTCTCTCTCTCTCTCTCTTATTTGGAAGGAGACTGCATGCTGGAAGTCTAATTGGTTAACTGTTGTTGGTCAAAAGAAATACTAGACAGATGGAAAAGGTATAATAAAACACATTTACTAACTAAGAAGCACATTATCACTGAGAACTAATCAATACTTACAGTTGTGTGTGGTTTTAATTTTTTTACCCTTATTGTCTTGTACTGGAGAGAGGAGTGAGATAATAATTACAGAAAATGTAAACTTATCAGCTTGTTATATTTAACTACCCCTAAAATCCTATGTAGATTATTTCCTATTCATTAGGCTTTTGGGGGCAGTGTAAATATTCTCTGTTTTCTGTTGCGCCTGTGTTTGAAAGAAGCTCAGCATGAATTGATTTACGGTAATACTAGAGATATTGTTCATCTTATACAAGTAATTTTGAATACTTGATCAACACTCAGATCAGTCAGCTGGTCTTCTAAAACTGACTTACACAATATCAGTCTTGCCCTCCAAGACTCAACTTTTTTTCCCTAGACACCATAAACCTTTCATTTTGACACTAAGTAAGGGTGCTTCCAAATTGTTAGTATCCAAGTTAATATTTGGCTTTGTTTTTTCTTTTTCTTTAAGAAATTATATTGCCTCAACTCTGATTGTCTGGAGCTGCTGAGCCAGATGAATCTGTTTTTCTGAATAATAAAACTGCAACCATTACAATTTGTCTCACACTTCCTTATTGAAATTGCAGTGATATTGAACAATGCTACATATTTTCTTCAGCTACCATTTTGCTTCCTTCTGACACCATGAAAGTAGTACAAATGGGTAATTCTTTCTTTGCTAATCAGTCTCATGTTTGATCACAGAGGAAATAGACCAATTAACTAAGTTATTTCAGTGATGAGCTGTTAGAAAGTCAATTTAATAGCAAAAGAGACAAAAAACCACAACTTCCTTTTGTCTATAGAGGAAAAAGAGTATTTTTCCAGAACATGGCAAAACCAAATTCCTATCAAGGTTACCTATTGTTGCTCTTTATTACATTAATGAAGAATCTTTTATACAGTATTAAAACCAGTTGAAATAAAAAGTACCTTGTTCACTGGTACTCCTCTGGTTTTGAGCTGAAACTGCAGGAAAAAATTAATGCCTCTTCTGTAATTTTTCAAGGGTCCAAAAGTTCGTTTTAATCAAATAAAAGTTGAAATTAAAGAACTTTTATTTTAGAACAATTAATATTGTTTTGCAGATACAGTGAGGCTTAGATATTGCCTCAAAAGAGAAGAAAACAATGTCCCTTAAGCATCTTCTAGAAGGCATTTCTTCTCAGAAAGAGCAGAGATATCATCATTTGAAATAATGGGTTAAATAGCTTATTGGTGACAAAGAATTTAAGTTTAGTAGAAAATTTTTGATAATATTGTGCTTTCCACAACAATAAAACAGGTTTCCATACTGAAAAATATCTGCAGAACATACTTATTACCTTGGTATTTTTAAATCTGAGTGAGAGAACTGAAAATCAGAAAACACACTAATCTACCTTACACAGATGAAGTTTTTAAACCTCTCCCATTTTTTTATGGAATGACCACCATGGTCTTCATGAGAAGAAAACAAATAAAGCAGAGGCTGTTTTTCCTCCACAAATCTTGTGTTCATAGACTATATTTTTGTTCTAAGAAAGTCATAATCTGCGATAATAATAGAGGCTTTAGTTAATCTTTTTGATTTCAGAGACACTACCTTTTACAAGACTGCCATTTCTTCCTCTCACACTTTTACCCAGTCTTCTCCTTTTTCTTCTCTTCATTTCTTACTACCCTTGATTTCTAACTACAGCTTTTGAAACTAATACCTAGAGAGTATTTTGTATACCAGCTCTTATCCCTACCATGGCACAACTTAGCATGAAATTTGGACACTTCATTAAAATGGATTTATATTTTTACATAGAAAAAAAAATGTAGATTTGATATTCCTAATGCATTTTTCACTCTCATCAGCACTGTCTGAACCTTTTTCCTTTTGCGATCAAGGACAACCAATGTTGCCATCAATTGGTAAGTTTTCACTTGGTTTCTTTAGTCATTGCTTCCCTCTCCTCCTATGTGTAAAAGTCCATCCTTATGAGTTTCCCTTTCCATTTTAACTCAAAGAATATTATATTGTGTTGTATTCATAAAATATTCAAATTATATAGGAGATCATGGGGCTGATTTTCAAATTCAGACTTAATCAAAGGTTTTAAGGTAAAAAAGAGATAGATTCCACAATTTCCAAATTATAAGTATTCTTCACCAGCTCTGGACTCTACACTTTAAATATTAAGTACCTGGTTAAGTACTTGGCTGGAATGGGACACAAATGAGCTCTTTACTTTGCATTTTACTTTTTTTTTTTTTTTCATTTTTGAACATCATATTTTCAGGTAGGGTCTGAAATCTATCAGTGGGATTGACTTGTCAGTGCCAATGCCTCAACACATTCCTCAAATTATATTCAAAATGTTTTCCAAACCACAATGTTTTCATAATTAAGTTTTACTAAATCTTCTCCTCCTTAATGTGAGGATAAGTGTGTATATATATGTGTGTACATATATAATTACATTATATAAATAGCCTTCTTGTTCTATACTGCCTTATTTGCAGCCAGGGCAACCATTACCAAGCCTTACAAAACCAAAAGAAATTGTTTCCTTGACAACAGGATCCATGTAAAATCTCACAGAACACCTGTCTTGTCTACTCAAATTTGATTCTGCTAAATGCTGGATAACTGGCTTTCCACTTCACTCTCCATCTCAGAATAAGTGAATTACAGTGAGGAAATATAGCTACATATGAAGACCCATGTAGACAAAAAACCTGACAATCTCTCAAAGTATTTGACTATTCTAAAGTATTCTATAGTTATTAGAGTTTAACATCTCTACCAACAAAGCATATATTTTCATCAGAACTCTAAATGAAATCTTTGGCAGTAATACCATTATTTAAACTTGGAGAATCCAGCTAGGTATAGTAGGAACTTAGACAGTGTGAAATGACAGTGCATTACTGACTCCAACACTGTTGTTACCCTTAGGCTTTTTCATCAGC
>NW_010258434.1:23436-24595 GCF_000690775.1 Eurypyga helias
ACAATGCATAGTAAAATAAAGGGCAATATGCCTGAGTGCTTGAGAAAATTACTGTCAACTTCTACTTCATAAATTTTTTAAATTATACATTTTCTTGATTGGTTTGACTCTGTCAAAAATTATGTTGGGTTTGTTCTTTTTCTTTTTATTTTGTTCCCTCATTTAAACCTCCTACTAATCTGCAATTTTGTTATGTCTAATAAAATTAAGGTTTATCATCCATTATAGGTATATACTACACTGTTTCTCTGGTGCTCTTTCTTGTCTCCTACTGTACCCCAACCTCTGTTCTAATTATTGTCATCTCCTGTAAAGTATCCCAACTGAGAAGTCTGGGTCTCAAAAGTACCTCTATTAAGACAGCAAAGTGCATTGCTAAATACATTTCTGAGGAATTATAATTTCACATGTGAGGCAAGTCCTACCTAAAGATTTCAATATAGTTACTGATATTTGTCCTCAGAAACATCTTGCTTCAGCAAAGAAATGTTTAAGCTTTTTATATATGCTGGATAAAAGCCAGAATAATTATATTTTATAGATTTTCTGCAGGCATCATCAATAATATTTGTTATTTGTTCAGTCAGGTCCACCATATTACTAAATGTACTTTATTTATTACTGTAAGAGGAAAGAATGTGTCATGCACTTCATTCTACGTCTGGCATAAATAAGATACTTTAAACAAAAAAGATGTTGTGCTGACACAATCACTGTATTTTTCTTATTCTGACTTCAATTACAATTATTAGCTCACAGCTTTATAGTCAGACATCTGTTCACAAACAGATAATCCTCAATAACTGATGGTGTTGTGGAAAGCACTAGCTTTTCTGTTAGCAGGCATGTTATTGCTATTTACCATTTCAGAGTTGTACAACTTGGTAACTGGAGAGGTTAGTTCTTAAATTTCAAAAAGTTTTGTGCCTTGGTGAAAGGCTTGAACTCAAAGCCTATTAATTTTCTATAAACCTGAATAATCCAGAATCAGAATCCTGAACTTTGATATTCTGTATACTATGTAGACTATTCACAAGATTTTTTAGAGTTAGCAAATTAAACCATGACAAATGGCTAATCTGGTGGGTCTCTGCAAGTTTATATAATCTGTTCAGAGCATGATTTTGACCATTCCAGAATAAATCATAGAATCATAGAA